>NC_056739.1:841258080-841438080 GCF_019279795.1 Protopterus annectens
TAAAGAGGCAGCCGAGGGCATTTTCTTCAGTTTTTCTTGCCCCAGATGTCAGGTGCCCCCAGAAGGAAGGCAAAACATAATATTATGCAAACATGCAATGTAGATCAATCAAAAACAGTAGTTGCAAGCAAATACATCATAAAAGAATACCCCAAATAGGTTGTATGATAAAGGTGTTTGCCATAAGGCCTGTCCTAAGAGGGGATGGAGGGAGGGTAACCTGGACTGCAGCTGTATGAGCACTCGAACATCTACATTTACGGTAGGTACAAAACTGTACTAGGTTCATCATGCATACAGCTGCAGTCATTACAGATGGGTAGAATCCCAAAGCTAAGGAAGGGTGGTAGGCACTAAGTGGATCTAGGAGGGGCGAGGGATGCCCTGCAGGACTGCTGTGGCAAAGCCCGCTCTAGATTTTGAGTATAGTGGAAGGTGGTAGTGCTTGGAGAAAGTGTGCACTGAACTCCAAGTAGCTGCTTCCAAAATGTCCTTGGTAGGGACCCCCCTGAGGAAAGCTGCAGAGGTAGCTGTACCCTGGTGGAGTGGGATCTGATGTATACAGGCACAGATTTTCCATGAAATGAATAACAAAAGCGTATGCAGTGGGCTATCCATTTTGAAATTGTCTGTTTGGAAATAGCCTTTCCTTGAGCACCTGTAGCAAAGGACACAAAGAGCTGCTCAGATTTCCTGAATGGCTTTGTTCTGTCCGAGTAGTAACAAAGTTGTCTGTGAATGTCCAAGGAATGTAGTAGTCTCTCCCCTTTGTTCTGTGGATTTGGATAAAAGGTAGGTAAATGAATAGTCTGATTCAAAGCTACACTGGATACTACCTTTGGCATGAAGGTAGGGTTGGTTCGTAAGGAAACTCTGTCCTGATGGAAAATGATGAATGGTTGCACAGCCATGAGGGCCTGTAGTTCCAAAACCCTGCGTGCTGAGGTAATAGCCAGAGGGAACGCTGTTTTCCATGACAAGTATTGTAGCTCTGTTGAAGATGCCGGCTCAAAGGGAGGCAAGGTCAGCTTTTCCAATATGAAGTTGAGGTCCCAAGCTGGGACTGGTGGTTTCCGGGGGGGGTTTTATATTTTTTGCCACTCTGAGGAACTGCCTTAACAGAGGATGTGAGAATAAAGGAAGATCTGTATTGTATTGTGCAGAAATGGCTGAAGCGTGGATCTTGATGGAGGAGAAGGAAAGGCCACTGTAACATCTCAGCTAGGTACTGTAAAATTTGAGGTATATTTATTACCCAAGGATTCTGGCCCTTTTCTTGATTCCATGAACAAAATCGTTTCCATTTGGCGGAGTAGGCTTTTCTAGTAGAGGGTCTTCTGGCCTCCAAGATGACATCCTGCACCTCCTTGGAGAGGAGAGTCTGTTGGGAAATTAAGGAATTCTCCATGCAGCTAGATTTAGGGTTTTGAGCTGGCTGTGAAGGGTTTTGTAGTTGTGCTGGGACAACAGAAGAGGGACTAGAGATAAGATCCATGGTGGGGAGTGTGTCAGGCTCTTTAGGAGAGGATACCAGTGTTGTTGTGGCCAGTCTGGAGCAATGAGAATCATTTGTGGCCTCACTGCTCTGGCTTTTAATAGAACTTTGGTCAGAAGAGGAAGAGGCGGGAAGGCATAGACTGTCAATGTTGTCCAATTGAAAGAGAGTGCGTCCACTTTCCAGGCCTGTGGATGATAGGTCCTTGAACAAAATTTTTCCAACTGGTAATTTCTGTGGGTAGCAAATAGATCTATGTCTGGCTGTCCCCATGCCTGAGTTATCTTTGAGAAGACTTGAGGATGCAACTTCCATTCGTGTGGGTCTGTCATATTTCTGCTTAAGTTGTCTGCCAGTGTGTTTTCCTTCCCTGGCAGGAATTGTGCCTGTAGCTGAATTTGTAATTCCAGTGCTGTGTTCCATAGGGTCATGGCTTGCCTGCACAGGGGGTATGAAATGAGTTCCCCTGTTTGTTTATGTACCACATGACTGTGGTTTTGTCTGTCCTTATCAATAGCTGGCCTGGATGCAGTAGGTCTCTGAAGGTCATGAGAGTATTTTGCACGTCTAGCATCTCCTTTTGGTTGATGTGTAGGTGCTTCTCTTTTTGGGACCATTTTCCCTGAATGCACTGATCTGCCATGTGTGCTCCCCAGGCGTAGTTTGAGGCATCCGTTGTGATCATTTGAGTTGCTTGAGGTACACAGAAAGGGAGACCTGAGTTTCTTTGGCATGCTTGAGCCCACCACAAAAATTCCTTTTGAAGGCATGGAATGAGTGGTATAATTGTTTCCAAGCTGTGGCTGTGTTGAGACCATAAGTTTTTTAGGTACCATTGTAGTTTCCTCATATGCAGCTTTGCACATGGTATTAGTAGGATGCAAGATGCCATGAATCCCAGAGCCTGCAGGACTTTCCTTGCAGTTAGTCTGGTGAAAGTTGCCATTTTGTTGAAGTATTGAGACAGTTGCCCTCGTTTGTCTGGTGTGAGGTAGGCCATCTGGGTGGTTGTATTTAAGCTGGCACCCAGGAAAATTATCTGTTGAGAAGGTATTAGTTTTGATTTCTTTTTGTTCACTGTGTATCCCAGGTAGTTTAACAGTTTTATTACAAACGCCAGATGCTGCAATAGAATGTCCTTGCTGTCCGCTTGGATCAGGCAGTCGTCCAGATATGGGTAGATTTGTATTCCTTGTCATCTGCAGAAGGCAATTACTGATGCCAGGCATTTCATAAACACTCTGGGCGCAGTAGATAAGCCAAAGGGCAATGCAGAGAATTGGTAATGGGTTGAACCTGCAAGAAATCTGAGGTATCTTCTGCAATCTTGTCTGATAGGGACATGCAGGTATGCCTCCTTGAGGTCCAATGTTACCAGCCAAGACTCCTTGTCCAGCTTGGGAAGAAGCTGCTGTAAAGTGAGCATCTTGAATTTTGGCACCTGTAGATATGTGTTTAGGATGGATAGGTCTAAGATGGGTCTCCAATCTTTGTCTTTCCTTGGTACCAGGAATAGTCTGAATAAAACCTTGACCTTGCCCTTTTGCAGGTACCTCTTGAATCGCTTTCATATCCATGAGAGCGGAAATTTGTCTTTGTGTCTCTGCCCTTTGATTTTGTGGCAGGTTTGGCAGGCCTCTCATTTTTGGAAGGGTGTGAAAGTGGAACCTGTAGCCTCTGTCTATAATGTCCAAAATCCATTTGTCTTTTGTAACAATGTGCCAGTTTTTTGAAAATAATGCCAGTTTTCCGCCCAAAGGTGCTGCCAATAAAGCTTTGTTTGGCAGGCATAGGGGGAAGTCATTGTGTCTGTTTTCTAAATGACTGTGATCTACCTTCTCCACCCCTTGGGGCTGGTGCTTGCCACTGTCTAGCTCTGTAAGATCCTTGAGGTTGTCCTCTACCCCTTGGGCATCTGTATCTGCCCCTTTGAGGTCTGTCCGTGGCTGGAAAGGACCAGTTTTTTGAAGGCCAGTTTCTGCTGAAGTGTGGAGGTTGTACCTGCAAGAAATCTTTCACTGTTTGCATAGATTTCGCTTTTTCCTCCATTTTCTTTAGTACCTCCTCGGCTTTAACACCATACAATACATCTTTTTGAAGTGGTGCATCTAATAACTTTGCTTTGACATGATCTGGTAAGGTTTGCTCTTTGAGCAAAGCATGTCTACGTATAACAGACCCCGTGACAGCAGCTCTACATGAGGCCTCTAAAGCATCAAAACTACACTGCAAGGTATGTTTACCCACTTGCTCTGCTCCATGCAACAAATCCTGCAACTCTTTCAAATCTGGTCGTTCTGTTTGTGTCATTTTGCTTTTCATCTGAGATAACAAAAACTGTTGGTACTTTAACATATGAAATTGACAGTTTAATGCCCTCATGGTTAAAGTGGCAGATGTATACACCTTTTCCCCCCACCTTTCTAATGCTCTGGAATCTCTCTCTGAAGGTAAAGGGTTTTTAACAGTAGAGGCCTTTATTCCCTTGGGACCCTGTGAAATTGTTTCTGGGTCAGCAGTATGGCTTTTATAAAGGAACTGGTGAGAATCAGGAACCCGGTAATACCAGTCTGGTTTAACAGGGGCTGGAGGTAAAGAATCTGGATTAAGACTGGCTTCTGCGTAC
This sequence comes from Protopterus annectens, assembly GCF_019279795.1. Lineage (NCBI taxonomy): Eukaryota > Metazoa > Chordata > Ceratodontiformes > Protopteridae > Protopterus > Protopterus annectens. Next base: position 841,262,202 of record NC_056739.1, read on the forward strand.
ACATCATCCAAAATATCTAAAACAGGAGGGATAGCCAGGGGCCTATGCTGGGGGAGCAGTAGAAATTCCCTGAGCCTTTTCTTGGAATCGGAGTAATCTTGGCCTTCCCAGTGGAAGTGAAGTGCTCCCTCAATGTATGCAGGGTTTCCCCAAAAGAGTAGTCCTCAGGGGGGAGACCGAGGGAGTAGACTCCTCAGCATCAGAGTCTTCAAAAGGGGAATAGGCATAATCCTGATCCTCAGAATGGTCTGAGGTAATAGAAGCCTGGTCTGAGGAAGAGTAGTCTTCCTCCAATCTGGGTCTTTTGTCAGAGGGGGGTTGAGAACCCCTGATGAGAATTATCAAATCCTCAGCCATTTTAAGCATCTGCTTTTTAGGCATTGAGAGGAGGTCTGAGGACCCTGTTTTTTAGTTTTCATGGCAGCTTTAGATTTGGTGAAGGATTTAATAGAGAAGGTGGAAGGCCTGAAGATGCCTTCAGAAGTGGCAGGCCTCACTAAATTTTCAGTTTCCCTTCCAAGAGTGGCATTGGTATCTGCAGTGGGAACTGAGACCGAGGAGCCTGTGACCTCGGGTACTGAAGTCACCGGTAAAATAGTTTCATCGGTAGTCAGGGCTGGCGAGGCGCCCGCTGAGAACCGTAGTCGGCCTAAGCGTGGTCTCAGTACTCGTGCAGACCTCGGATGTCGGTCCTTGTCTTTGCGCTTTGCTTAAAACTGATGTCGGTGTATCCGGTTTACATGATATAATTAAATCTTTTGCCAAAATAATGAAGGGCGAATTCCGCACGGCACTTAATAGTGCGCTTGTTGAATCTAGCACAAAAACGGCAGGCCGAGACGTCGTGGTCTGGCCCTAAGCAAGGTATACAGAAAGAATGGATATCCTTATGCGGTATTTGCTTCCCACAAGAAATGCAATTATTAACTTTGTCTGACATTGGACTGAGGCAAGAAAAGTTTCCCCAACGGGGTACTTAGCTTTAAAGAAGACTTCGGCTGAAATACTTTCGTAAATCTCAGGAGCTGGCTGACTGGCACTTGCAAACTGCTTCTGTTTCGGGCACCGCGCGGCAAGAAAGACTGAAGAAAATGTCGTCGGCTGCCTCTTTTATACCCCTGCCGCACTGACGTCAGGGAAGAAGCGACGACAACGACGCCGGACCTAGACTATGGAATTTGGCCGACCGAGGACCCACCTGACGGCAGGATAACCCATCTGTAATGACTGCAGCTGTATGCACGATGAACACCTAAATGTTACAAGAAACGGGATAAGCAGCTAAACTCTAAAAGAATAAGCTTTTATTTAGGCAAAAAAGTAAAGTTCTATCCTTTCTACTGACCGTGGGTATGTGTCAGCTTGTAAAATCTGATGTGTGTCCCAAAAATGTCCCACTATGGCGATTTGAAAAGGTGTCAATCCTACTCTGGATTGGAAGGTCTGCTCACACAGCATTCTTGTAAAAGAGAATGGGTGTAGTAGCCTGGAAAACAACTTCAGACGCCAATCTGCCTTAACAGCAATGGTTCAACTTTTTCTGTCTTGCTTCTGTCATACTCCATCCAACCACCACCTCCTTATTTAAGTTTCTGCAACCCTTCCTGTTTTTCACATATGCTTGAAAATACCTATATTTTCCCTACATAGCAGTATTTTTCCATTTTTCCTTCAAATATAGCCTCTGCTTTTCATGTCACCTTTGCTGCATCCTTCTATTTTTGCTGTGTTTTCTGCCTTGTTTTGACTTGTGTTCCTTTAGAACTACTGATTTTTCACAACCTTGGCAGCCGCCTCTCTTGACAAGTAGTGTCTTTCTTCTCTTAGCTTCATTGATATACATTATACATGTATGAGAGCAGAGCATTCCACTGTCCTTTCACTTCCTCCTTTTTTTTTGGGGGGGGGGGGTAAAATCTTGAGTAATGCCTCATATAAACAAATTAAAAAACTGACTCAGCAAACTTCTAGCACAGTAACGTTTGTATGACTTATCTTTGAAGTAACATTTGTGGTCACAACTTTCACAGCCCCACACAATCTACCACCTATAATATGCTGATGCTGTCACCTAAATTCTAAATGCTGATGCTGTCATCTAAACTCTGTTACCAAATACAAGAATGTATAGAATCAGTCTTTGAATGCATCTCATAAGACTGACATTTCTTTGAGGAAGGGAGAACTATATGTTCATGGAAGTGTACACATACACAACATACTGAATTGGCAATGTCATCCAAAAAAGGGAAGCGGTTTTCAATTCCTTGTACAACAAAGATAAAAGTCCTGTGTTTAGGTTTTGCATTTTTTTTTCTTTTCTCCAATGACAAGTACCCTGTTCACTTATTCTGATGATTAAATGTAAAAATGCCTTTTATGACTGTCTTCAATTAAAAGGTCTACTGGCCAATTCCATAAAGCTTGTCCTGCCTAAAGACAATAGAATGCCCTTCTCTATTTGGCATCAGCAAGTCATGTGAGGAGTGACAGGTACAAGCAATCTGAACTAAAGTCTCTGTTTACCTCAGGTTTTAAAAGGATTTCATGGTAGCTACTCCTATCTGCAAATGCTTTCACTTAGATGGTACATATTTTTTTCTCTGTATTTGATTTGAGTTACAATTATTACGACGGCTTTTAAAACATGCCATATTTATTCTGATAAATGTCCTCAGTCAGACACTAAAATTTCAACCTCTATTACATCCTCAAGGGATGAACAAGATTTAAGCTATGAACATTTCTGAACTACAAAACAGTAAGCACCAAGCAGTACCACTACTTGCTTTTGTCTTATAGTCGGGTGCAATAGACCATAGAGAAGGGCAAGGTTAACTGTAATAAACACATGCATGGCAAATGTAGTGCAGTCAGGCAACAGCATAACTCTGGAAGGTGACTGTAGTCCAAAATACACTGAGAGAAGAAACAAAATGTAGACATAGGGAGAACATATAAATTCCACAAATAGTGTTGACAGTTTAGGCCCAAACCCTGGAAGTATACTGTGCTGCCCATCTAGTACATACATCTACTATTTTTTTAAGTCAAACTAAATTAGCCAAAATATCACAAAATCAATATAAATTAAGCTTGCTGTAACTTATGTGCTTCAATTATCAATCCCCTGATATACTACAGATATTTGAATTAAAGCAATGAAAAATGCTCACAGCTCAAAAGTGAAATTTAAATACATAGAATATGCTAGGAAATAATATTTATGAAAATTAAACTGAACAAAGGACAGACACTTAACAGACACAGGCTGGATTATCAAGTAAGAAGGTTATCCTTAACAGTTCCTTCATGAAGACCTGCAGAAAACAAAACTTTATTAGCTGTTGTTTGAAAGCTGAGTTCATACTTTACCACAAACTGCAATACTTTACCACAAACTGCAAAACTCCAGGACTACCTCACCAAAGTTACTGCTACATTCTGTGTCAACTTATTAATTAAGCAAGTGCATTTAGAATGATGTATTAACTGCTTCTGCATGGCAATACATACAGGCACACAAAGGCAAATAAACATTTTTTCCAATAGCTAAATATGCTTTCTGACGCAAAGTGAAAGGCATTCACGCTACAGCTATAACCATCATGGATTTCAGATTCTCAACAGGATTCTATGGACAAAAATCTTTGCAAAACTGTACCAAAGAGCTAATATGCAGATACATCACAACTTCTTGCATAAACAGTTTCAATTTAATTTTTTGTTTTGTTGACAATCGGCTTCAGCGAAAGTGCACTTTCGATGATGTGCACTTACGCTGAAGTGGGTTCGATCTTCTGTTACTCGACATACACAAAGTGCTTCAAAGTACTGATTTTTATATTTAGTGTCATCTACAAAAATAATAGCTTTGAAATAAATAAAAATAATTATGACAGATATAAACATGCAATGATAACTTTTTGAGACAAATGTTACTACAGTCATTTTAATGAAATAAGAGAAGGAAATTAAAGGTGGTTTGATGTCTGCTGAGCCCAGGTCTTCAAGTGGCTCACTTCTTTACTTTAAAAAAAATATATCTCTCTATATATATATATATATATATATATATGGATCCCATTCTCTTAAATCGACAACACAGTTTGTCGAGTAACAGAAGATCGAACCCACTTCAGCGAAAGTGCACTTTTGCATAAGCCAGTTACAGTGGGGATAAGGAAATATCCTTTTCCCCACTGTAGTGCGATCTCGGAGTTAGTATATTTAAGTAGGGGGTGTGTGGGGGCACAGCCCCCACATGGGGGGGTGCAAGGGGGCTTGCCCCCTGCATAAACAGTTTCAATTTAATTTTTTGTTTTTTTGACAATCGGCTTCAGCTAAAGTGCACTTTCGATGATGTGCACTTACGCTGAAGTGGGTTCGATCTTCTGTTACTCGACAAACTGTGTTGTTGATTAAGAGAAGTACACCCACACACACATTTTATATATATATATATATATATATATATAGAGAGAGAGAGAGAGAGAGAGAGCAGCGGTGGTGCTGCGGTAGCATTGTCGCCTCACAGTTAGATGTTGCACGTTCGATTCTCAGTTAGAGCGTCTTCTATGTGTCGACATGCGTGAATGGGCGTTCCTTCGTTGAAGGTTGTGTGTTAGGCCTGGCAAGCCAGCACGTATAAATCTACTGCCAATCATTAGTGGACTGGAGTTCCGGTGTGGCGACCCCTAACCGGGAAAAATGCGGGCTGCCCTTATCTCAAACTACACAAACAACTGCTTTGTAGTCAGTCTAATTAGCAGAAGTAAACATGTCCATTTGTGAACTGACGACAATGAGAAACCAGCAGTGCTAAGTCAGTCTTCAAATGCATTGTTTTGGCATAAAATCTTAGTGAATTTACAACAACTCAGTTTTAAAAAGGAAAAGATAATTCAGGAGTGTGTGTTAAAGTAAATATCATCCATATGCCCATTCTAACTGTATTATTTAGCATTAATCTTTTAAAACTAAATTAAAATATACTTGAAGATCCATGTTAACATACTGTTTACAGACCTGAATACGTGCAACAGTGTCAGCAGGCATCCTGGGCTATCCATTTTGCACATCGCTAGACGCCTGCACCCTGGCCCAGCAATCAAGGAGCCAAAATCCTCACCACTAACACCAATGAGGGGTGTCTCGTATAGGAGGAAAGGATAACAAATACACACAATAAAGTGCAATTTCCTTTAAGAGCACACAGAGATCACAGTCAGTCTGGGGCAGGTCGCTCCCTTGCTCTCCAGGTCCCCAATAAGACTCCCCACTGGCACAGCTACAGAGTCCAGATATCAGCCTAGTGGGCAAGCTAAAACCTCCAGCACCCTCTCAGTACAACCAGTACTTCGTGTCCCTGCCCAAGTAGCTGACACACACACACACACACACACACACACACACACACACACACACACACACACACACACACACACACTTTGAGAAGAGTTTATACAACCACACAGACACTCCTGGGGAAGGCTGGCACAGGTTCTCCAGCTGTGCCCCTTTTTCCCCAGACTATACAGTAGTACCAGCTGCCACCACCCACTAATATTTATCAGCTACTCAAAGGCCCTTAAAAGGGTGTCCAATTATTACTGTGCATTATTATTATCCAATTGGTAGTACAGCCCAGGGCTAAAGCTATTAGAGTGGCTTTGTACAATTTTACCAAAGAAGGCATGCAAGTACTCTAAAGAGCTTAAATTATCTCTACAAATACAGCCACAGTTGAAAGGGTTTAAAAATATTTAACAATAAATAGTCAAAACACAATACAATAATTTTTACTACACAGTGCTAGTCAGGAGTGCAGAGATCACAGAGAAATACTTAAAATAATTCAGTAATACAGTTCTGACATCACAGAAAAACAGTCTAATATTTCTAGTTTCTAGCTATTTCTAAGAGAAAACACAAGTCTAAGATAAACTTACATATAGAGCAAAGGCAGTGCTGAGTTGGATGGTCAAGACAAAAATGCTTAATGCTCTCTTTGATTCTCTCTGTTTTAAAATCACATTCCTGGTTCACATTACATCATTCTTCACACTTCACTGGGTTCCCAGGCTAACAGAAACTACATTTATATTCTTCACCTCTGGGCAGAAACCAGAGCAATAAAGGACATTTATGCTTGCAAATTCTGGCCATTAACTCTGGCCTTAACACAATAGCAAGAATTCCTTCATCTAGACCGTCCGGAGCCGTGTTTACATCAAAGGGTCACAACATGCTTTACTTGGTCAGCAGAGTGCACTGTTGTTGCATTATTTTCCAGTTCCACATGTAACACTATTTTTACCATTTAAGACAACAAGCCTGTGGTTTACATTAATATTTACAGATGACAAAATTTTCACAATCTGAGAGGACAGAAACAAAACAGAAAAAAAAACTCTTCAGAGAAGGGCCAATAATAAAAAAAAAAAGTTTGCAGTCCTAATGCCAGTGTTGGCTGCTCCATTCTTTTGCCAAACATTTGTACTCTAGCTTCTATTCAGTTCATACACAACCAACCCATGGCTAAGATCTATGCGATACAGATTTTTTTTATGAGATGAACCTCTTCCTAATTAGCTTTCTGACGCAAAGTGAAAGGCATTCACTCTACAGCTATAACCATCATGGATTTCAGATTCTCAACAGGATTCTCTGGACAAAAATCTTTGCAAAACTGTACCAAAGAGCTATTATGCTGATACATCACAACTTCTTGATATAGTTCTTACCAACTTACAAATACTCTCACATCAGTACTTGCAATCTCAGCTGTTCAATGCTTACAGATACGGCTATCAGTTGAAGGAACTGAAGGCAATCTTTTCTAAAGTGTAGCATCAGTTGTACACCTTAACAACATGCACCAAGAGTAGTTGACCTCTTCACCCTACCCTTCCTATACATCTGCAGACCACAAATAAAAACAATCCACAATACACAGAAGAGCTCTACTCTCCAATCATAATAATGCTTTTGTGTAAAGAGTTAAAAGTTTGTCAGCTGCCGGAGGATACTGCAACATAATTCAAGAACCTGCAACTAAACCAGTTTTCTGATAACTGGGAAAGTAAAGCCACTAACCATTAAGACCTCTCCTTAACAGCATAACTGCTATCAGCCTTCCAGATGGGCAAAAAAAAGCAAATGGAAAAAATAAATGACAGCATTAAAAATAAAATCCAGGTTAAGGTGCATTTCTAGCACACTTTTGCAATTTTCCATTCCTTCACCCTGAAAAGTTGCTAATGCAGCCTGCCAGAAAGGAAAGAGAAAACACACTTGAAAAAGGTCCCATCTGCTGTGGCATGAAAGTAAGCATGCAGGCTTAATACAGCTGGTTAAAGGCTATCAGCTAGGAGAAGTGACTGAAAAAATTCTGTAACCATATGTTGATGTATCTGGCCAGTGGTATTACTGTACTCCCATTCTTTACTGTAAAAAAAAAAAAAAATACTTTACAGGGAATGGAGAAAATAGAAGTTATGTACCTACCATAACGTTCCATGTTAGTTGTCTTCTTCTCGCCTTCTTTCTTGCTGGATGGGTTCGGAGCTGATCCTCGGCTCCGACTCGGCCACTCTAAAAGCTCGAGAGTTGGTTCCACCGGCTCGAGGCTCCCCTTTTATCCCACAATGCTAGGCGGTAATACCTCAGATCTCGTTTGTAAGCTAGGCCCAGCCAGGAAAACAACATCCAGAAAACACTGGTAAGGGGAAGTAACCCACCTCTAAAATGACAGAAGAAGGTGACCTACAACCTGATGAGGGAATATATACATAAAGAGTATATACATATATACAAATAGAGGTGGTAGGAAAAAAAGGTCACAATCAAACTCCTCTAGGTCTGTCCAGGCTAGGGGAAGGAGAGGGACGAAAGAAGAAGAGAAGAAGACAACTAACATGGAACGCTATGGTAGGTACATAACTTCTATATGTTAAGTTGTCTATCTCACCTTCATTCTTGCTGGATGGGACCGCGTCCCTAGCACCTTGTCCCGAGTGGCCTATCGGAACAGACTCTTGAGTACAGTGGAACCAAAGTTAGCTCTGTGTCTAGAAGCTAAGCCCAACTTATAATGAGAAATGAAAGTATGAGGAGTAGCCCATGTAGCTGCCGCACAAATCGTATCAATAGGCAGCCTGTCTTGGAAAGCTATAGAAGTAGCCAAAGCTCTAGTTGAATGAGCCTTAGGTTTGTTTGGTAACTTTTGATGCCTAATCTCATACACAAAAGAAATCAAGGATGTAAGCCATCTGGAGAGTGATACTTAAACTGGAAGGCCCATTCTGCCTTCTGCATAAGAAACAAACAGTTGGTCAGCCTTTCTGATCTGTTTGGTCCTGTCTAAGTAATACCTTAATTGCCGATGAACATCTAGCCAATGTAATTTTTGTTCAGACCTGTTGGAATAGTTAGGAAAAAACACAGGAAGGTCAATGTTTTGATTTAGGTTTGCCGGAGAGGCTACTTTGGGTAAGAAGGATGGGTTAGTCCAGAAGATACCCTATCCTTATGAAACAAAAGGTAAGGGGATCGACTACAGAGTGCATGAAGTTCAGAGACTCTTCTAGCCGAGGTAATGGCTACCAAAAAGAGTGTTTTCCAGGATAGCAATTTCATTGAACACGAAGCTGCAGGTTCAAAAGGGGGAAGAATCAAAGATGTGAGAACTAAGTTAAGGTCCCAAGAAGGAGGAGGATTTCTAATAGGAGGCTTGAGAAGAAAAACTCCCTTCAAAAAAGCTTTGCAAAGTTTGTGAGACATGATGGCAGAGTCTGAGATTCCAACATGAAAGTTAGATATAGCTGCCAATTGAACCTTAAGAGTAGAAGGAGACGAACCTGTGTGGAAAAGTTCAGCTAAGAAATCAAGGACCGACTGAATGGAAGCAGTGAAAGGATCTATGTCCCTTCCTTGTGCCCAATAGGAGAAACATTTCCACTTACTAAGATAAATCTTCAGAGTAGAGGATTTATGGGAAGCTATTAAAATATCTCGAACTGAGTGAGATATTAGAGGAAGCCTGGCTAGGGTTGGAATTGGAGGAACCAAGCAGTGAGGTTCAGAGAGGGAGGGAGTTATGTAACTGACCCGACTGATGGGTCAAAAGATCTGAACTGGGTCCAGATGCCAGGGTTGCTCCAACAGAAAACGGTGTAGAAAAGGGAACCAAACCTGTCGAGGCCAGTAAGGGGCAATGAGGATCAAGGAAGCTTTCTGTATCACTTGAGAAATCAGTGGGAAGGGAGGAAAGGCATACAGAAATCCCCGGGGCCAATCTTGGACTAGAGCGTCTCTGCTGGGATGGCCTGGTAGAGGAAAGAGGGTGAAATAATTTTTGCACTTGCTGTTTTGGGGAGTAGCAAAAAGGTAGCAGCAAGGCTGGCCCCACTTCAGAAAAACTTTTTCCAACACTGAATTTTTCAGAGACCACTCGTGAGGCATGAGAATAGCTCTGCTCAATTTGTCCGCAATGACATTGGACTTCCCGGGATGTGCGCTATCAGAAACCGCTGAGAAGAAATCGCCATTGCCACAGTCTGAGTGCTCTCGACATAGGGGTAGGATCTGGTTCCGCCTTGTTTGTTGATATACCACACTAAAGACATGTTGTCCGTCTGAATTGCTATTGTTCTGATCGGAAGAGAGTCTTGAAGGGCCTGCAACGCTAAAAGCACTGCTCTCATCTCTAGAACATTTATATGCAAGTGGCGCTCAGAAGGTTGCCATATGCCCTGGACTGTCCTGCCCTGATAATGCCCCCCCCACCCGATCAGGGAGGGGTCCGTTGTCAGAGTAGCAACCGGAGGGGGAGGGACAAAGGGTCTTCCTAAGAAGAGCTGGGGGGATGAAATCCACCAAAGAAGGTGATTCCTGCATGCTTGCGTTATCACAATGGTGTGGGACATCGGAAGTTGTTGGTATGACCATTGTGTGAAGAGCATCCATTGTAAGATTCTCATGTGAAATCTGGCTAATAGAAGTAGAGGGATAGCAGCTGCCATTATCCCCAGTACTTTCAGGACCAATCTGACTTTGATTTTGTTGCTGTGGAAAAGAAGAGAGACTAGTTTGTGTATGTCTGCTATCCTTTGGTCTGCGAGTCTCGTTGACATGCTGACTGTGTCTAGATTTGCGCCTATGAAGGTAATAGCACGACAAGGTGACAAACAGACTTTTCGCAATTTATTGAGATACCTAGCTTTCGAAATATACGAAAAGTGTAGTCTCTGGCAAGTAGTAGAAGATGCTTGGTGGGAGCTGTAAGGAGGCAGTCGTCTAAGTATGGAAACACCTGGAATCCTTGACGTCTCAGGTGAGAGGCGACCACTGCCATGCATTTGGTAAACACCGGGGCTGTGGTGAGTCCAAAGGGCAGGGCTCTGAATTGAAAGTGACTGGTTCCCAGCCTGAAGCGGAGAAATCTCCTGAGCGCCTGTTCATTTTTATATGATAGCACGCATCCTGGAGGTCTATAGAGCACATCCAGTTTTCCTTCCCAATAGGTAGGATGGACTGCAACGTGACCATCCGAAATCTTGTTTTCTTGACAGACTTGTTCAAGATGCTGAGATCCAAAATGGGCCTCCAGTCCCCTGTTTTCTTTGGAACCAAAAAGAATTTGGAGTAGATTCCGGATCCTTGCTGGTCTGCTGAACTGGCTGAATGGCTCTTTTTGCAAGCAACTTTGATATTTCTAACGCTGCTTGCTCCCTTTGAGCGGGTGGAACATCTGGAAGGGACTTTTTTGATTGATTTGGAATGCGAAAGAACGGAATGGAATAGCCTTCGAAATGATGGACTGTACCCACTTGTCTTGAGTTAGAGATCGCCAGGCTTCTGGGTACAGTGATATCTTCCCGACTGCCTCTGAAGGTGGACAGTCGGGCAACACCTCAGGGATGTTGAAAGGGCTTATCAGAAAAGGTTTCTCGATTGCCCTGGTTCTGCGGACTCCCCCTGCCTCTAGGGCGGCGCTCACCATTATTGTTCCCCTGCCTCTAGAGGGGAACCGACTCTGCGCCAGGCAAAGCCCCTTGAGATTGCTTTGTGGAACCACATCTTTCCACTTTTCTGGCCCTTGGGGTAAGGCCTAGAAGGAGTAGAAAACAGACTCCGACGGCAGAAAGAGTTTTGCCATCAGTCTCGCGACCTTGTCAGGGTTTCTTTCACTTGAGGACCAAAAGGGACGATCCATCAAACGGGAGTTAGTGAAAGACGCCTTAAAGGGTCCGCGAATTGCATAGCCGCATCCAGGCATGCCGCGTAAGGCCACACCTGTACCTGCTGCTCTGCTCGCCCATCAGCCGCATATGAAAGAAGGCGCATGGAGGAGTTAGCTATCGAATTGAGGGTAGCCAGCTGAGCGCTCATCTTATCCTGAAAACCCGCAGCTGTTGATCCTTAACATCTCACTCGCTTTGATCAAGTCTCTTTGAAGACGAGTGAAATGACAGAGGTAGTTCAGCTTAACGATAGAAAAGGTCGCTGACTTAAAACATCCGCTCCCTGCATCTGTCCATAGACCTAGATTCCTTGTTAGGGATGGACAGGCACTGAAGGATCAGCTAGTTCCTTCTTGGTGGCAGCAGCTACCACCATAGCATCCACAGAAACTCCTTTAGTCAAAATTGTTTGTCCGCTGGGGCGTAATAAACTTTGAAGGTCTCCTGGGGTGGGGTCCACAGAGTCAGGAGCCGCCCAGGCCTTTTTGCTACCACCTGCATGAGGGGGTCAAAGGGGGACACCCAGGAGGTGGAAGGGCGAGAGCCGACGCCTCAAGATACACAGATTCATCCTCCGAGGGGTTGAGAGCTCGCCAATTCCCCCTCTCTTTTAAGATCTCCAGGATGTCTGCAAAGGAGACATCTTCAGAGGGGAACGGGGAACCTTCAGAATCCTCTAAACTGCGGTCAGAGGTGACAGACTCAGGTAAGTCTATGTGCTTCCTCTTGCACTTTCTCTTCCTAGGGGGCTCTCCTGCCAAAAAAGGAGAGGCCTCTGAAGAGGATGAGATCCCCACTGGGGATTCTTGAGGAGCTGGCTCTCTGCGGTCTGGGATGAGGGAGTGAGTAGAAATTACCTGAGGCACTGTGGAGGGAGGGGCGGACGGAGCAGACTGTGGAGTTGAACCAGGTTCCAACACACTCCGCATGACCTCGAAAGCACCCCTGTCAGGCAGAGCCAGAGGTCTCCGCCCGAAAGCTGAAAACCTCCTCGGCACCAACAGTGATGGCTCCGAGGTCGATGTCGGAGCCGAACTCACCGACGCTGGCACCGAGAGGGGAGCGGGTCGGACAAGGGTCCGATGCCACTCACCCTCAGAGCCGACGAGGGAAGTCCGCGCCGAGATTCTTCCAAAGAAGAAATCGAGCAGACGACGGGCGAAGACAACTGTATCGCCTGACGCTGCCACAGTCTTGGGTCCGAACCTGCCCGAACTCAAAGGAGTCGGAGGAGGAACATTTTGAGAAATAGGATTAAGCATCGACTGATGAGTCGGCTCTGAAGCATTTGGGCCAGTGCTCGGACTTAAGAAGTCGACTCACTACCTCTGAAGGTCATGGTCCGAAAGTCTCGACGACCTAGAGGAGTGAGATCTATGGCTTCGTTCAGACAGCAAGGGAGATGCTGGAGCCGAATGAACGGAGGCAAGAGACGGTGACCTAGACCTTTTCCTAGTTGTCGGTTCCGATAATTTTATCGGAGCCGACTGCGATTTTCATACTGCCTCGCTGGAGCCGAGGGAACCGAAGAAATAAGAGTTTGAGTCTCATCGGCTCCAGACGGAGCCGATGTTGTAGTAGACTTCGAAGCCTTAGGTGTCGACTCAGAAGCTGGAGCCAACGACCTAGAAGGCTTGGAGGGTTTGCCCGAAGTCGGGGGACCCTCAGGTTTCAATAAGCCTCGTAAAATAAGCTTATTTTTCCTTTCCTGCAGGACTCTAGGGCTGAAGCCATGGCATACAGCACAAGAGTCCTGCAGGTGTAAAGGTCCCAGGCAGTACATTTAGTGTGGACCGCCTGTCAGAGACATCTTCTGACAGCACGAGTCACACTTCTTAAAGCCTGAGACCTTTGAATCCTTAGACATTTCCAAAAAAATAATGTATAATCACCACACAAGCACAAACACATCGATTACACTATCCACTAAAAATTAAAACTAAAATTAAACTTATTTAGTTTTGTTTTTTTTGTTTTTTTTAAATCCCTACAAAAAACACATACACTCCACTACTAAGAGGGGATGGAAGGGCCCGAAGGCCTAAGGGAAGAACTCTTAAGTTCTTGTGGTAAAAAGGGTGGATAAACAGGAAGGAAAGGATAAAAAACTACTAAACTAAGGGAATTATGAATAAAAACTAAATTACAGGGGTTTAAATTAACTTTTAGACTGATCTAATAAACTAACCTGAAGCCGGTTGGAACAACACACCTCGATCGCTGTAGCGGCAAACGAGATCTGAGGTATTACCGCCTAGCACTGTGGGATAAAAGGGGAGCCTCGAGCCGGTGGAACCAACTCGAAGCTTTTAGAGTGAGCTGAGGAGCCGAGGATCGGCTCCGAACCCATCCAGCAAGAATGAAGGCGAGATAGACAACTTAACATCTCTGTATTAATGGTTGCTCAACTAGGCTGCCTAAAATGACTGCAAGCTCCTCCAACAACAGGGTTAGTCTGGACTGCCAAGATGGCTGCACACTAATCAACAGATTGACTTCAACTTTCCCAGTGTGAGAACAGAAACTGAGAAAAATGAGTGCCACTGAAACTGCTTTTTGGGTATAATTCAGTACACTGCCTGAATGCCAGCAAAAATGAAATATGAAAAACCTGGAAAAAAAAAAAAACAACCAGAAAAGGTGGAGAGAAAACAATGTCTGAGAAATATTCTGCAACTGTTCAGCAAAAAGCAGTTCAAGCTTCAGCTCTGGCTCAAGAGATGGTGTACAGCAACTTAGAGGATAAAATAAATCAAATGTTCTCAGAGGTGAACAAAATGATATATTCTTTTAGCATTTCATTCAACTCAAACAACAGGCTGGAAAGATAGAAGCTTTAACTAGCTGTTTAGATAAATTGATAAAACTGCAAAAATCAGAGGCTGAACTAAAGAAAAAGTTGGCTGAGTACGAAGCTTCTAAAGAAGAGCTGTTTCAAAAACATAGTAGAGTTAGAAGACAGCACATGCAGAGAACAACAAAAAAGTTATCTACTCACTATGACATCCCATCTTGTGTTGCCCATTTTCATCCTTCCTCAACAGCTGGGTTCAGATCAGACTCTGCCGCTTCTTCCAGATCACAGAATACTTGAACTCTCAAGCTCCATAATGCCCCAGCCACCTAACATACCTCAGACCCAGTCTGCTGTCCACAGACTTTTGATCTATCTAGGAGTATAATAAGTACCGGTAGGTGGGTGGGAAGTTGAAGAAAAATGAAAATGGATAATACAGATTGAACTTAATGGTGAGTACATAACTTTTGTATCTGATGTCATTTTATTCATTCCTCAACAGCTGAGACCGAGTTCCCAGCTACCTATATTCCGGGAAGCCTCTAAGGAAGGACATTTTGGAGCACATCTGAGCCAACGCCTGCTCTTCACCTCGAGATCAGATTCAATCTGTAATAAGCAACAAAGGTAGGAGGATTAGCCCAAGTTGCAGATGCACAAATCATCATCCAAGGAAGTTGTAGACAAAAGAGCTGGCAAGTTGCCACAGACCCTGGAATGTGCTCTTAGAGGTTTTGGTAAAGGCAAACCCATTTTCTCATAAACAAAGGTAATACAGTCAGTCAACCATTTGGCCAAAGTCACTTTAGATACTGGTTTGCCAAGTTCTTGAACCAGAAAAGGAAGAAAACAATTGCTCATATTTTTCTCAAATCTTTGGCTCTGTGAACCTAGAAGTGTAACGGTCTGTGGACATCCAGCAGATTCAACACATATACTCTTTTGTTTGAAAAGTCAGGAAAGAAGACTAGGAGGTTGATGACTTGAATGATATTAGATTCCGACATCACCTTTGGTAAAAAGGAAGGACTGGTCTGTAAAGAAACCCTAGCCTTGTGAAAAGAAAATAAGGCAGTTTAGAAGACAGTGCATGAAGTTCAAACACTCTTCAGGCTTTGATTTTGTGGCAGGTTTGGCAAGCCTCTCATTTTTGGAAGGGTGTGAAAGTGGAACCTGTAGCCTCTGTCTATAATGTCCAAAATCCATTTGTCTTTTGTAACAATGTGCCAGTTTTTTGAAAATAATGCCAGTTTTCCTCCCAAAGGTGCTGCCATTAAAGCTTTGTTTGGCAGGCATAGGGGGAAGTCATTGTGTCTGTTTTCTAAATGACTGTGATCTATCTTCTCCACCCCTTGGGGCTGGTGCTTGCCACTGTCTAGCTCTAAGATCCTTGAGGTTTTCCTCTACCCCTTGGGCATCTGTATCTGCCCCTTTGAGGTCTGTCCGTGGCTGGAAAGGACCAGTTTTTTGAAGGCCAGTTTCTGCTGAAGCGTGGAGGTTGTACCTGCAAGAAATCTTTCACTGTTTGCATAGATTTCGCTTTTTCCTCCATTTTCTTTAGTACCTCCTCAGCTTTAACACCAAACAATACATCTTTTTGAAGTGGTGCATCTAATAACTTTGCTTTGACATGATCTGGTAAGGTTTGCTCTTTGAGCAAAGCATGTCTACGTATAACAGACCCCGTGACAGCAGCTCTACATGAGGCCTCTAAAGCATCAAAACCACACTGCAAGGTATGTTTACCCACTTGCTCTGCTCCATGCAACAAATCCTGCAACTCTTTCAAATCTGGTTGTTCCGTTTGTGTCAATTGCTTTTCATCTGAGATAACAAAAACTGTTGGTACTTTAACATATGAAATTGACAGTTTAATGCCCTCATGGTTAAAGTGGCAGATGTATACACCTTTTTCCCCCACCTTTCTAATGCTCTGGAATCTCTCTGAAGGTAAAGGGTTTTTAGCAGTAGAGGCCTTTATTCCCTTGGGACCCTGTGAAATTGTTTCTGGGTCAGCAGTATGGCTTTTATAAAGGAACTGGTGAGAATCAGGAACCCGATAATACCCATCTGGTTTAACAGGGGCTGGAGGTAAAGAATCTGGATTAAGACTGGCTTCTGCGTACACATCATCCAAAATATCTAAAACAGGAGGGATAGCCAGGGGCCTATGCTGGGGGAGCAGTAGAAATTCCTGAGCCTTTCTTGAATCTGAGTAATCTTGGCCTTCCCAGTGGAAGTGCTCCCTCAATGTATGCAGGGTTTCCCCAAAAGAGTAGTCCTCAGGGGGGAGACCGAGGGAATAGACTCCTCAGCATCAGAGTCTTCAAAAGGGGAATAGGCACAATCCTGATCCTCAGAATGGTCTGAGGTAATAGAAGCCTGGTCTTTGGAAGGGTAGTCTTCCTCCAATCTGGGTCTGTTGTCAGAGGGGGGTTGAGAACCCTTGATGAGAGTTATCAAATCCTCAGCCATTTTAAGCATCTGCTTTTTAGGCATGGGGCCTTGAGAGGAGGCCTGAGAACCCTGTTTTTTAGTTTTCAAGGCAGCTTTAGATTTGGTGAAGGATTTAATAGAGAAGGTGGAAGGCCTGAAGACGCCTTCAGAAGTGGCAGGCCTCACTAAATTTTCAGTTTCCCCGCCAAGAGTGGCGTCGGTATCTGCAGTGGGAATGGAGACCGAGGAGCCTGCACTGGTACTGAAGTCACCGGTAAAATAGTTTCATCGGTAGTCAGGGGCTGCATAGGCGCCTCGCTGAGAACCGGAGAACCGGTAGTCGGCCTAAGCGTGGTCTCAGTACTCGGTGCAGACCTCGGATGTCGGTTCTTGTCTTTGCGTCTTTTGCTTAAAACTGGTGTCGGTGTATCCGACGACATGATATAATTAAATCTTTTGCCAAAATAATGAAGGGCGAACTCATTACAAACTGCGCTTGTTGAATCTAGCACAAAAACGGCAGGCCGAGACGTCGTGGTCTGGCCCTAAGCAAGGTATACAGAAAGAATGGAAATCCTTATGCGGTATTTGTTTCCCACAAGAAATGCAATTATTAACTTTGTTTGACATCGGACTGAGGCAAGAAAAGTTTCCCCAACAGGGTACTTAGCTTTAAAGAAGACTTCGGCTGAAATACTTTCGTAAATCTCAGGAGCTGGCCGACTGGCACTTGCGAACTGCTTCTGCTTCGGGCACCGCGCGGCAAGAAAAACTGAAGAAAATGGCGTCGGCTGCCTCTTTTATACCCCTGCCGCACTGACGTCAGGGAAGAAGCGACGACAACCGACGCCGGACCTAGACTTTGGAATTCGGACGACCGAGGACCCGCCTGACGGCAGGATAACCCATCTGTAATGACTGCAGCTGTATGCACGATGAACACCTAAATGTTACAAGAAACGGGATAAGCAGCTAAACTGTTACAAGAATAAGCTTTTATTTAGGCAAAAAAGTAAAGTTCTATCCTTTCTACTGACCGTGGGTATGTGTCAGCTTGTAAAATCTGATGTGTGTCCCAAAAATGTCCCACTATGGCGATTTGAAAAGGTGGCAACCCTACTCTGGATTGGAAGGTCTGCTCACACAGCATTCTTGTAAAAGAGAATGGGTGTAGTAGCCTGGAAAACAACTTCAGACGCCAATCTGCCTTAACAGCAATGGTTCTGTTGATGATGAAGATGGATCTCTACATACCAGTTCAACTTTTTCTGTCTTGCTTCTGTCATACTCTATCCAACCACCACCTCCTTATTTAAGTTTCTGCAACCCTTCCTGTTTTTCACATACGCTTGAAAATACCTATATTTTCCCTACATAGCAGTATTTTTCCATTTTTCCTTCAAATATAGCCTCTGCTTTTCATGTCACCTTTGCTGCATCCTTCTATTTTTGCTGTGTTTTCTGCCTTGTTTTGACTTGTGTTCCTTTATAGCTACTGATTTTTCACAACCTTGGCAGCCGCCTCTCTTGACAAGTAGTGTCTTTCTTCTCTTAGCTTCATTGAAATACATTATACATGTATGACAGCAGAGCATTCTTTTCCACTGTCCTTTCACTTCCTCCTTTTTTTTTGGGGGGGGGGGTAAAATCTTGAGTAATGCCTCATATAAACAAATTCAAAAACTGACTCAGCAAACTTCTAGCACAGTAACGTTTGTATGACTTATCTTTGAAGTAACATTTGTGGTCACAACTTTCACAGCCCCACACAATCTACCACCTATAATGCTGATGCTGTCACCTAAATTCTAAATGCTGATGCTGTCATCTAAACTCTGTTACCAAATACAAGAATGTATAGAATCAGTCTTTGAATGCATCTCATAAGACTGACATTTCTTTGAGGAAGGGAGAACTATATGTTCATGGAAGTGTACACATACACAACATACTGAACTGGCAATGTCATCCAAAAAAGGGAAGCGGTTTTCAATTCCTTGTACAACAAAGATAAAAGTCCTGTGTTTAGGTTTTGCATTTTTTTTTCTTTTCTCCAATGACAAGTTCCCTGTTCACTTATTCTGATGATTAAATGTAAAAATGCCTTTTATGACTGTCTTCAATTAAAAGGTCTACTGGCCAATGCCATTAAGCTTGTCCTGCCTAAAGACAATAGAATGCCCTTCTCTATTTGGCATCAGCAAGTCATGTGGGGAGTGACAGGTACAAGCAATCTGAACTAAAGTCTCTGTTTACCTCAGGTTTTAAAAGGATTTCATGGTAGCTACTCCTATCTGCAAATGCTTTCACTTAGATGGTACATATTTTTTTCTCTGTATTTGATTTGAGTTACAATTCTTAAGACAGCTTTTAAAACATGCCATATTTATTCTGATAAATGTCCTCAGTCAGACACTAAAATTTCAACCTCTATTACATCCTCAAGGGATGAAGAAGATTTAAGCTATGAACATTTCTGAACTACAAAACAGTAAGCACCAAGCAGTACCACTACTTGCTTTTGTCTTATAGTCGGGTGCAATAGACCATAGAGAAGGGCAAGGTTAACTGTAATAAACACATGCATGGCAAATGTAGTGCAGTCAGGCAACAGCATAACTCTGGAAGGTGACTGTAGTCCAAAATACACTGAGAGAAGAAACAAAATGTAGACATAGGGAGAACATATAAATTCCACAAATAGTGTTGACAGTTTAGGCCCAAACCCTGGAAGTATACTGTGCTGCCCATTTAGTACATACATCTACTATTTTTTTAAGTCAAACTAAATTAGCCAAAATATCACAAAATCAATATAAATTAAGCTTGCTGTAACTTACGTGCTTCAATTATCAATCCCCTGATATACTACAGATATTTGAATTAAAGCAATGAAAAATGCTCACAGCTCAAAAGTGAAATTTAAATACATAGAATATGCTAGGAAATAATATTTATGAAAATGAAATTGAACAAAGGACAGACACTTAACAGACACAGGCTGGATTATCAAGTAAGAAGGTTATCCTTAACAGTTACTTCATGAAGACCTGCAGAAAACAAAACTTTATTAGCTGTTTTTTGAAAGCTGAGTTCATACTTTACCACAAACTGCAATACTTTACCACAAACTGCAGAACTCCAGGACTACCTCACCAAAGTTACTGCTACATTCTGTGTCAACTTATTAATTAAGCAAGTGCATTTAGAATGATGTATTAACTGCTTCTGCATAGCAATACATACAGGCACACAAAGGCAAATAAACATTTTTTCCAATAGTTAAATATGCTTTCTGACGCAAAGTGAAAGGCATTCACTCTACAGCTATAACCACCATGGATTTCAGATTCTCAACAGGATTCTATGGACAAAAATCTTTGCAAAACTGTACCAAAGAGCTATTATGCAGATACATCACAACTTCTTGCATAAACAGTTTCAATTTAATTTTTTGTTTTGTTGACAATCGGCTTCAGCGAAAGTGCACTTTCGATGATGTGCACTTACGCTGAAGTGGGTTCGATCTTCTGTTACTCGATATATACAAAGTGCTTCAAAGTACTGATTTTTATATTTAGTGTCATCTACAAAAATAATAGCTTTGAAATAAATAAAAATAATTATGACAGATATAAACATGCAATGATAACTTTTTGAGACAAATGTTACTACAGTCATTTTAATGAAATAAGAGAAGGAAACTAAAGGTGGTTTGATGTCTGCTGAGCCCAGGTCTTCAAGTGGCTCACTTCTTTACTTAAAAAAAAATATATATATCTATATCTATATCTATATCTATATCTATATCTATATATATATATATATATATATATATATATATATATATACACATATATATGGATCCCATTCTCTTAAATCGACAACACAGTTTGTCGAGTAACAGAAGATCGAACCCACTTCAGCGAAAGTGCACTTTTGCATAAGCCAGTTACAGTGGGGATAAGGAAATATCCTTTTCCCCACTGTAGTGCGATCTCGGAGTTAGTATATTTAAGTAGGGGGTGTGTGGGGGCACAGCCCCCACATGGGGGGGGGCGCAAGGGGGCTTGCCCCCTGCATAAACAGTTTCAATTTAATTTTTTGTTTTTTTGACAATCGGCTTCAGCGAAAGTGCACTTTTGATGATGTGCACTTACGCTGAAGTGGGTTCGATCTTCTGTTACTCGACAAACTGTGTTGTTGATTAAGAGAAGTACACCCACACACACACACACACACTATATATATATATATATATATATATATATATATATATATATATATATAGCGGCTGTGGTGCTGCGGTAGCGTTGTCGCCTCACAGTTAGACGTTGCACGTTCGATTCTCAGTTAGAGCGCCTTCTGTGTGTCGACATCCGTGAATGGGCGTTCCTTCGTTGAAGGTTGTGCGTTAGGCCCGGCAAGCCAGCACGTAAAAATCTACTGCCAATCATTAGCGGACCGGAGTTCCGCTGTGGCGACCCCTAACCGGGAAAAGCTGAAAGACAGTATATATATATATATATCAGTGGCGGCTGGTGACTTCAAATCAAAGGGGGGCTGCAGGAGACAGCTGAATGGGTGGGGTCAAGGGGGGTGTGGCCAACTAGAAAGGGGAGGAGCTATGCTCAAAACCACAAAAACTAACTTTAATTAAATACGCTGCCCTGGGTGGCAAACCATCATTATGAAATTCCAGTCAAGACAAAAATAAGTGTAGAAGAATAAAAATATTTCAATGCATTGGCTGCATGACAGCTTACTTAATATCTAGATGGAAACAAAAGGTTGTGAGGCATGAAAAAATAAATTACTTTTTAAATACATTACTGGAATGCCAGTCAAAATCAAGTACAAGAAAAACCAGAAGCACTCAACTCAAACCACTTCTCCTTGCACTACAGTTCTAATTATAATTTATATTCAGCTTTATTAAAGTACCAAGTAACATGCTGAAAGTAGAAATCTCTGTGATGCCCCCACTTGTAAAAATGTTTCTTATCCAAAAAAGACCTGCTGCCAGACAACTATCTACTTGTTTCATGGGGAAAACATGTAAGTAAAAAATGAAAAGCAAACAAGAAAACAAGCTCAAGATACATTGCTTAAAGGATTACTGTACAGGTTATGGACCACACATGATTGGCATTCTGTTTAGTTTACGGGTAAAGTCTGTAGAGATGACTGGAAGTCTCCAACAAGTGTAATGAGCTTTTTAAAATAATGGAATCCTGTCCTTTAATACCCAAGGCTTATACATTATCTAGTCAAGTATTCTCTGCATGGCAACAACAAAAAGGCTTTCAATGTTGGCAATTCTTTAACAGTATGCTTATTAAAGCTTACTTGCATCTTACGATCTCAGACAAGCTTACATTATGGTCATTAAAGCATTGCTACTTAAACACAGAGCAACAGGCACTTTGAGTAATAAGCATAAATCAACAGTACAAAAATATGACAGAAACCAGACCTTTTTGCAAAATCAAGGACAGATGAAAAGCCACTGTAGTACTTGTGTCTACCTTGGATGGGGGGGGGGGCACACTGCACATTTACACTGCATAACTACTCCTTGCCTTGCTTGGACACATCCAGAGTCACTACATGGTGGAGTGGGGTGCAACAAGTATGTCACAATTTGAAATGTCTCTGGCAGACTGTGATGGCCCTGACACATGTCTCATACCTCTCAACCTCAGAGCAAGAAATCTGGACAAAGCCATACACAGAAGTGGAACAAATGCCCAAAAATAAGGACAATTTTTAAATATTGCTCTAATAAACTTAGAAAGATAATAGAATAGGTCTTGCATTAGTATGACTTTTCTGAAGGGTATAAAATCTGAAACTCAAATGTCTGTCATTATTTTCTAACTTCAGTCTTTAGTGATTTGTCACTAATTTGCCAAACGACACAATTTTATGAAAAATGGACCAAATGTGATGCAAAAATATAAAATAGCCACACAATACAGCTGGGAACCTGTCAAAGAAGGGACACTTTAATATTAGTACTGCTAACTTGAGCAGCTGACAAAATAAAAGAATCTACATGCATTTCAAGTAATCTAGAACTTTGATTATTACAGTTATTTCTTAATTGTAAACCCTCCATGTTTTCTTCCAAAATTGCTATTTTGCAGAGGGATTATTAGGGGGAAGAGCAACATTTTGAGCCAAAATCGGGGACAGTTGAGAGGTTGGCTATGCCTAATTCTATAAAGCAATTTATTTGAATGTACCTCTCAACCTGTTAATGCAGTAAATCTGAACAAGGCCAAATATATTGGGGGAACATATAAACAGTACTAAAAATTGCTCTTGTATAAATTGAGACAGTTGATAGAATAACAGTTCTTACTTTAGCATGCATTTTTCTGAAGGTTATGACGTCTGAAACTCAGTGTATCATTACTTAGTGACTTAATTTCTAAATGATTTGCCAGAAAACTACAAATTTTATGAAGAGCAAACCAAAAATAAGAAGCAAAAATCTATTCATTCTTTGAAAATCTGGACAGTTGGGAGGTATAGTTCAGCTGGGCCTGTCTGAGTTTGCTGCCCTTCCCCCCTGACAAAATCATGGTTGAATGGAGCCTCTGCAGCTATTCCAATGAACCATTACTTGGCTATTTCACTCCATTTACCATAAACACTAATGTGCATACTGCTTTACTTCTATGATGAGTTGGACTTCATTTGAAAGTTTTATTTTGTATTTTACAGCACAAACACTAAGTCATCTACTAAATAAAGCAATGCAGTCTCACAATAAAAATTAGCATTAAAACTTCTCTGCCCTTGAAACTCACATTCATTGAAACAGCATTGAAACCCACATTCAAAGAAAATACATTTTGCCAGTGGCGGATAAAGATTAATTTTGGGCTGTTTTCAAATCATAGGCCCCTTGCATATGAAACATACATGTGCTCTTTGATACACCTTCCTCGTTGTACTAAATTATATTCCTTGTACAATATATTACAGTTGTTAGAGGGCGTTTTAAATTTGTTTTGAACATTTTTCCAGTAAGCAATGAAACAAAATGCATGCACCCATAATGACAAAACTGCCCAGTTCAGAACATTTATCATAAAAGTCTACTCAGACTTCCACAGTCCACCATTATCAGTAAATATGCACAATTCTACAGTCCACCATTATCAGTAAATATGCACAATTCTACAGTCCACCATTATCAGTAAATATGCACAATTCTACAGTCCACCATTATCAGTAAATATGCACAATTCTACAGTCCATTATCAGTAAATATGCACAATTCTACAGTCCATTATCAGTAAATATGCACTATCTCTGAAGAAGTAAAAGTCATCTAAATAATTCCACATTAAAGAAATCTGTAACTAATGAAGAGGTTGCTGCTAGCAAACACCTTTATATTTCATGGTTTCATCGAAAAATAAAGTGTCTGTTGCCCTCAGGAATAAATTGCCTATATTACATTAAAAAAATGATAAGCTAGTAATATTGCAAGAGGAAATGGATGGCAAACTGATAACGGACTCTTAGTTAGTATCTTCACCAAGGAGAACATTCTCAGTACGGCAGCATCCACCCCTTGTGGGAGTAGAACCCACAGCCTTCTGCATCAAAGGCAAGTACACAACCTGTTGTGCTATTAACAAGGCAAACCAACTTCACTTAAGCAACACTAAACTTCTGTTCCCTGCAGCTCTCAGCTCCTTGTAAAATCTACTCAATACTCAACTTCACAGCACAAGAAAACTGGAAAAAGCCAAAATGTATTGGGGGGGGGGTCAAAAGCCCAAAAAACCAGGGACACAAACATTGCTTGTATAATCTTGGAAAGTTGCTAGAACCATACATTTTACTGCCAAGCTCCCTGTGCAAAACAGAGCAACATACCACTACGCCAAATCAGCTGCTTTGTAAAAGAGGAAGACTGAAACTTAAATGGCTATAATTTAGTGAATTCAGTTCTCACCATAGCTGTCAACCTTTTAGTACAAAACACCAGGACAAACCCAGTAATGAGGGAATACAGCCCTCAAACATTCAGTGAATTCAGTTCTTGCCATAGCTGTCAACCTTAGCACAAAAAACCTGGACAAAGCCAATAATGGGGGGATACAGTCCCAAAAATAGGGACAAATTTCAAATATTCATCTTATAAACTTAGAAAATTGCTAGAATAAAAGGTTGTGTTACGGTTGTGTTACTATGTATTTTCTGAAGAACATGAAGTCTGAAATTCAAATGCCTGTCAATTTTATTGCTGACAGAATAAAACAATTTTCAGCAGAGACCCAGGGAGAAATACTGCAGACACGTCTTTGTAAAATGACAGGGCACCAGAGCAAATCCACACAAACACAGGGAGGAGATGCAGACTCCACACAGAAGGCACCCCAGCCAAGAATCAAACCAGAAAACCTATAGCTGTGAGGCAACAATACTACCACTGCACCATCAAATATGCAAGGACTTAAACATTCAGAAACCTGAAGTCTGAAATTCAAATGCCTGTCAATTTTATTTAACATTTGTTAATCAGGACAGTCTGACTTGGAACAAAAAAATTTCAGCAGAGGCCCAGGAAGAAATAATGCAGACATGTCTTTGTAACATGGGAGGACACAAAAGCAAACCCACACAAACACAGGGAGAAGATAAAGACCCCACAAAAAAGGCACCCCAGCCAAGAAGCAAACCTGAGAACCTGCAGCTGTGAGGCAACAATGCTACAACTGCACCATCAAATATCAAGCATTGCAACATTTACAAACCGCAGATATTATGAGGAACAGATCAGATCAAATATGAGGCAAAAATCTGCAGTTTTTTCAAAATGGTGGTGGGTAGGGAATTCAGGTCTTTAACACCTGCATACATGGTACAGGGTTCAAGCCTGAGGTATTCCCACACACACACACACACACACACACACACACACACACACACACACACACACACACACACACACACACACCTGTAGTAGCAAACCACAAAAACTAAATATACTGCACTGGTGCCAAACAGTCATGAGAGTCCAGTCAAGTCAAAAAAAAGTGTAGAAGAATAAAAATATTTCAGTGCATTGGCTGCATGACGGCTTATTTAATATCTAGATGGAAACAAAAAGGTTGTGACGCATGAAAAAAATAAATTACTTTTTTAAATACATTAATGGAATGCCAGTCAAAATCAAGTATAAGAAAAACAAGCAGCACTCAACTCAAACCGCTTCTTGCACTGCAGTTCTAATTATAATGTATATTCAGCTTTATTAAAGTAACAAGTAACATGCTGAAAGTAGAAATCTCTGATGCCCCCACTTGTAAAAATGTTCCTTATCCAAAAAGACCTGCTGCCTGACATCTACTTGTTTCATGGGGAAAACATGATCAAAGTAAAAAATGAAAAGCAAACAAGAAATAAGCTCAAGATACATTGCTTAAAAAGATTACTGTACAGGTTATGGACCAAGCGATTGGCATTCGGTTTACGGGTAAAGCCTGCAGAGATGACTGGAAGTCTCCAAGTGTAATGAGACTCTTAAAATAATGTAATTCTGTCCTTTATTACAAATACTGGCATATGCATTTCAATACCCAAGGCTTATACATTATCTAGTTAAGTATTCTCTACATGGCAACAGAAAGGCTTTCAATGTTGGCAATTCTTTAACAGTATGCTTATTAAAGCTTACTTGCATCTTGCAATCTCAGCCAAGCTTACCTGATGGTCATTAAAGTATTGCTACTTAAACACAGAGCAACAGGCACTTTGAGTAATAAGCATAAATCAACAGTACAAAAATATGACAGAAACCAGACCATTCTGTAAAAATCAAGGACAGATGAAAAGCCACTCTAGTACTTGTGTCTACCTTAGATGGGTGGGATTCTCTGCACATTTACACTGCATAACTACTATTTGCCTTGCTTCGACACATCCAGAGTCACTACATGGGGGAGTGGGGTGTAACAAGTATGTCACAGTTTGAAATGTCTCTGGCTGACTTGTGATGGCCCTGACACATTTGTCATACCTCTCAACCTCAGAGCAAGAAATCTGGACAAAGCCATACAAAGAAATGGGACAAAGGCCCAAAAATAAGGACAATTTTTAAAATATTGCTCTTATAAACTTAGAAAGCTAATAGAGGTCTTGCATTAGTATGAATTTTCTGAATGGTATGAAATCTGAAACTCAAATGTCTGTCATTATTTTCTAACTTCAGTCTTTAATTATTTGTCACTAATTTGCAAAAAAACCACAATTTTATGAAAAATGGACCAAAAATGTGATATGAGATATAAAATAGCAACACAATACAGCTGGGAACCTGTCAAAGAAGGGACACTTTAATATTAGTACTGCTAACTTGAGCAGCTGAGAAAATAAAATAATCTACATGCATTTCTGAAATAAAAGTAATCTGATTACAGTTATTTCTTAATTATAAACCCTCCATGTTTTCTTCCAAAATTGCTATTTTGCGGAGGGATCATTAGGGGAAGAGCAACATTTTGAGTCAAAATCAGGGACAATTCAGAGGTTTGGCTATGCCTAATTCTATAAAGCAATTTATTTGCATGTACCTCTCAACCTGTTAATGCAGTAAATCTGGACAAGGCCAAATATATTGGGGGAACATATAAACAGTACTAAAAATTGCTCTTGTATAAACTGGGACATAAATCTGGACAAGGCCAAATATATTGGGGGGAACATATTAACAGTACTAAAAATTGCTCTACTATAAACTGGGACAGTTGATAGAACAGGTCTTACTTTAGCATGCATTTTTCTGAAGGTTATAAAGTCTGAAACTAGGTGTGTCATTATTTAGTGACTTAATTCCTAAATGATTTGCCAGAAAACCACAAATTTTTATGAGGAACAAACCAAAAATAAAAAGCAAAAAATCTATTCATTCTTTGAAAATCTGGACAGTTGGGAGGTATAGTTCAGCTGGGGCTGTCTAAGTTTGCCCTTCCCCCTCACAAAACCATGGTCGAATGAAGCCTCCCTGCAGCCATTCCAATGATCCATTACTTTGCTATTTCACTCCATTTACCATAAACACTAATGTGCATACTGATTTACTTCTATGATGATTTGAACTTCATTTGAAAGTTTTATTTTGCATTTTACAGCACAAACACTAAGACATCTGCTAAACAAACTTGGCATTAAACCTTCTCTGCCCTTGAAACTCACATTCATTGAAACAACATTAAAACCCACATTCAAAGAAAATACATTTTACCGTGGCAGATAAAAATTAATTCTGGGCTGTTTTCAAATCATAGGCCCCTTGCATATGAAACATACATGTGCTCTTTGATACACCTTCCTATTGCTTTGAACATTTTTCCAGTAAACAAAACAAAACTGTCCAATTCAGAACATTTCCATCATAAAAGTCTACTCAAACTTCTACAGTCCACTATTATCAGTAAATATGCACAATTCTACAGTCCACCATTATCAGTAAATATGCACAATCTCTGAAGTAGTAAAAAAGTCATCTAAATAATTCCACGTTAAATAAATCTGTAATGAAGAGGTTGGTGCTAGCAATCACCTTTATATTTCATGGTTTCATCGAAAAATAAAGTGTCTGATGCCCCTATGGAATAAATTGCCTAAATTACATTAAAAATAAGCCAGTAATCTTGCAATAGGAAATGGATGGCAAACTGATAACAGGGTCATAGTATCTTAATTTTCAGTACGGCATTCACCCCTTATGGGAGTAGAACCAACAACCTTCTGCATCAAAAGCAAGTACACAACCTTTTGTGCTATTAGCAATGTGAGCTGACTTAGCATCATCAGCACTAAACTTCTCTTCCCCTGCAGCTCTCAGCTCCTTGTAAAATCTACTCAATACTCAACTGCATCTCAACCGCAGCACAAGAAGTCTGGAAAAAAACAAATTTATTGGGATGGGTCAAAGGGCAAAACCAGGGACACATTAAACATTGCTTGTATAATCTTGGAAAGCTGCTATAATAAAATGCTGTTACCACCATACATTTTACTGCCAAGGTCCCTGTGCAAAACAGTCAACAGCAACATACCACTACGCCAAATCAGCTGCTTTGTGCAAGAGAGGAAGACTGAAACTTAAATGGCTATCATTTAATGAATTCAGTTCTTGCCATAGCTGTCGACCTTAGCCCAAAAAACCTGGACAAAGCCACTAACAGGGTATTACAGTCCCAAAAATAAGGACAAATTTCAAATAGCCATCTTATAAACTTAAAAAAATGCTATAATAAAAGGTTGTGTTACTATATATTTATTGCTAGAATAAAACGTTGTTTTACTATGTATTTTCTGAAGAATATGAAGTCTGAAATTCAAATGCCTGTCAATTTTACTTCTGACGGAACAAAAACAATTTTCAGCAGAGGCCCAGGGAGAAATACTGTAGACACATGTCTTTGTAAAATGGCAGGACACCACAGCAAATCCACACAAACACAGGGATAAGATGCAGACTCCACACAGAAGGCACCCCAGCCAAGAATCAAACCAGAAAACCTATAGCTGTGAGGCAACAATACTGCCACTGCACCATCAAATATGTAAGGAACTAAACATTCAGAAACCTGAAGTCTGAAATTCAAATGCCTGTCAATTTTATTTAACATTTGTTAATCAGGACAGTCTGACTTGGAACAAAAAACAATTCTCAGCAGAGGCCCAGGAAGAAATAATGCAGACATGTCTTTGTAACATGGGAGGACACAAAAGCAAACCCACACAAACACAGGGAGAAGATACAGACACCCCCACAAAGAAGGCACCCCAGCCAAGAAGCAAACCTGAGAACCTGCAGCTGTGAGGCAACAATGCTACCACTGCACCATCAAATATCAAGTATTGCAACATTTATAAACCACAGATATTATGAGGAACAGTTCAGATCAAATATGAGGCAAAAATCTGCAATTTTTTTTACAAATGGTGGTGGGTAGGGAATTCAGGTCTTTAACACCTGCATACAAGGTACAGGGTTCAAGCCTGAGGTATTCCCTACCACACCACCATGAGCCTAACCACCAGTATATTGCACCAGGGGCATTTTCACACACACACACACACACACACACACACACACACACACACACACACACACACACACACACACACACACACACACACACACACCCCTGTACACTTACCTGGTCCTGTAGTACATCCCTGTCTGCAAACCACCATAACTCCAGGTCCCTGTCTGCAGAATCACCACTACTTCCATAAATCCAGGTCCACAAACGGTCAAAACCCCCGACGTGTGCTGCTGAAAGCCCGCGCAACTCTGACCTTGCCCGTCGCGAGATCTTACCCTGCAGCAAGCTCCAATCCAGACCCGAGATCCTTCTCCTGACTGCCGACCTTGCAGTCCGACCCGCTGCTTCAGCGAGTTAGGCAGTCTATGCAGTTTAAAACTGCATAGACTTGTGGGAACGCTCCTGTTCACGTGTCTCTATCAGGACTGCTGCTGAGACAATCTGCGCATGCTCCATGCTCCAGACTGTCTCAGCAGCAGTCTGGACTAGTGCGCATGCGCGAAGTCCGCGAAATTTTAAAATATTTTTTTCTTATTTTTTTCTTTTTATTTTTTTTATTTTGTTAATTTGAAGTTGAGGGGGCTGCAGTCCGGCAGTCCAATAGCACGGGCCGCCCCTGATATATATATATATATATATATATATATACCCACATCATGCTGTCAAATACAAAAACTCTGTCAACATTATTTTAATAAGTCAGTAGTTTAAAACTAAACAGTAGCAGTTTGTCCCTAGGCAATGTCTTGATGCAGAATGCGGGCTGCCCTTATCTCAAACTACACAAACAACTGCTTTGTAGTCAGTCTAATTAGCAGAAGTAAACATGTCCATTTGTGAACTGACGACAATGAGAAACCAGCAGTGCTAAGTCAGTCTTCAAATGCATTGTTTTGGCATAAAATCGTAGTGAATTTACAACAACTCAGTTTTAAAAAGGAAAAGATAATTCAGGAGTGTGTGTTAAAGTAAATATCATCCATATGCCCATTCTAACTGTATTATTTAGCATTAATCTTTTAAAACTAAATTAAAATATACTTGAAGATCCATGTTAACATACTGTTTACAGACCTGAATACATGCAACAGTGTCAGCAGGCATCCTGGGCTATCCATTTTGCACATCGTTGTGACGCCTGCACCCTGGCCCAGCAATCAAGGAGCCAAAATCCTCACCACTAACACCAGTGAGGGGTGTCTCATATAGGAGGAAAGGATAACAAATACACACAATAAAGTGCAATTTCCTTTAAGAGCACACAGAGATCACAGTCAGTCTGGGGCAGGTCGCTCCCTTGCTCTCCAGGTCCCCAATAAGACTCCCCACTGGCACAGCTATAGAGTCCAGATATCAGCCTAGTGGGCAAGCTAAAACCTCCAGCACCCTCTCAGTCCAACCAGTACTTCGTGTCCCTGCCCAAGTAGCTGACACACACACACACTTTGAGAAGAGTTTATACAACCACACAGACACTCCTGGGGAAGGCTGGCACAGGTTCTCCAGCTGTGCCCCTTTTTCCTCAGACTATACAGTAGTACCAGCTGCCACCACCCACTAATATTTATCAGCTACTCAAAGGCCCTTAAAAGGGTGTCCAATTATTACTGTGCATTATTATTATCCAATTGGTAGTACAGCCCAGGGCTAAAGCTATTAGAGTGGCTTTGTACAATTCTACCAAAGAAGGCATGCAAGTACTCTAAAGAGCTTAAATTATCTCTACAAATACAGCCACAGTTGAAAGGGTTTAAAAATATTTAACAATAAATAGTCAAAACACAATACAATAATTTTTACTACACAGTGCTAGTCAAGAGTGCAGAGATCACAGAGAAATACTTAAAATAATTCAGTAGTACAGTTCTGACATCACAGAAAAACACAGTCTAATATTTCTAGTTTCTAGCTATTTCTAAGAGAAAACACAAGTCTAAGATAAACTTACATATAGAGCAAAGGCAGTGCTGAGTTGGATGGTCAAGACAAAAATGCTTAATGCTCTCTTTGATTCTCTCTGTTTTTAAAATCACATTCCTGGTTCACATTACATCATTCTTCACACTTCACTGGGTTCCCAGGCTAACAGAAACTACATTTATATTCTTCACCTCTGGGCAGAAACCAGAGCAATAAAGGACATTTATGCTTGCAAATTCTGGCCATTAACTCTGGCCTTAACACAATAGCAAGAATTCCTTCATCTAGACCGGCCGGAGCCGTGTTTACATCAAAGGGTCACAACATGCTTTACTTGGTCAGCAGAGTGCACTGTTGTTGCATTATTTTCCAGTTCCACATGTAACACTATTTTTACCATTTAAGACAACAAGCCTGTGGTTTACATTAATATTTACAGATGACAAAATTTTCACAATCGGAGAGGACAGAAACAAAACAGAAAAAAAAAACTCTTCAGAGAAGGGCCAATAATAAAAAAAAGTTTGCAGTCCTAATGCCAGTGTTGGCTGCTCCATTCTTTTGCCAAACATTTGTACTCTAGCTTCTATTCAGTTCATACACAACCAACCCATGGCTCAGATCTATGCGATACAGATGTTTTTTTATCAGATGAACCTCTTCCTAATTAGCTTTCTGACGCAAAGTGAAAGGCATTCACTCTACAGCTAGAACCATCATGGATTTCAGATTCTCAACAGGATTCTATGGACAAAAATCTTTGCAAAACTGTACCAAAGAGCTATTATGCAGATACATCACAACTTCTTGATACAGTTCTTACCAACTTACACATACTCTCACATCAGTACTTGCAATCTCAGCTGTTCAATGCTTACAGATACGGCTATCAGTTGAAGGAACTGAAGGCAATCTTTTCTAAAGTGTAGCATCAGTTGTACACCTTAACAACATGCACCAAGAGTAGTTGACCTCTTCACCCTACCCTTCCTACACATCTGCAGACCACAAATAAAAACAATCCACAATACACTGAAGAGCTCTACTCTCCAATCATAATACGTTTTTGTGTAAAGAGTTAAAAGTTTGTCAGCTGCCGGAGGATACTGCAACATAATTCAAGAACCTGCAACTAAACCAGTCTTCTGATAACTGGGAAAGTAAAGCCACTAACCATTAAGACCTCTCCTTAACAGCATAACTGCTATCAGCCTTCCAGATGGGCAAAAAAAAGCAAATGGAAAAAATAAATGACAGCATTAAAAATAAAATCCAGGTTAAGGTGCATTTCTAGCACACTTTTGCAATTTTCCATTCCTTCACCCTGAAAAGTTGGTAATGCAGCCTGCCAGAAAGGAAAGAGAAAACACACTTGAAAAAGGTCCCATCTGCTGTGGCGTGAAAGTAAGCATGCAGGCTTAATACAGCTGGTTAAAGGCTATCAGCTAGGAGAAGTGACTGAAAAAATTCTGTAACCATATGTTGATGTATCTGGCCAGTGGTATTACTGTACTCCCATTCTTTACTGTAAAAAAAAAAATACTTTACAGGGAATGGAGAAACTCTGTATTAATGGTTGCTCAACTAGGCTGCCTAAAATGACTGCAAGCTCCTCCCTCAACAACAGGGTTAGTCTGGACTGCCAAGATGGCTGCACACTAATCAACAGATTGACTTCAACTTTCCCAGTGTGAGAACAGAAACTGAGGAAAAATGAGTGCCACTGAAACTGCTTTTTGGGTATAATTCAGTACACTGCCTGAATGCCAGCAAAAACGAAATATGAAAAACCTGAAAAAAAAAAACAACCAGAAAAGGTGGAGAGAAAACAATGTCTGAGAAATATTCTGCAACTGTTCAGCAAAAAGCAGTTCAAGCTTCAGCTCTGGCTCAAGAGATGGTGTACAGCAACTTAGAGGATAAAATAAATCAAATGTTCTCAGAGGTGAACAAAATGAATGAAATGCTAAAAGAATATATCAACTCAAACAACAGGCTGGAAAGATAGAAGCTTTAACTAGCTGTTTAGATAAATTGATAAAACTGCAAAAAATCAGAGGCTGAACTAAAGAAAAAGTTGGCTGAGTACGAAGCTTCTAAAGAAGAGCGGTTTCAAAAACATAGTACAGTTAGAAGACAGCACATGCAGAGAACAACAAAAAAGTTATCTACTCACCATGACATCCCATCTTGTGTTGCCCATTTTCATCCTTCCTCAACAGCTGGGTTCAGATCAGACTCTGCCGCTTCTTCCAGATCACAGAATACTTGAACTCTCAAGCTCCATAATGCCCCAGCCACCTAACATACCTCAGACCCAGTCTGCTGTCCACAGACTTTTGATCTATCTAGGAGTATAATAAGTAGGGGTAGGTGGGTGGGAAGTTGAAGAAAAATGAAAATGGATAATACAGATTGAACTTAATGGTGAGTACATAACTTTTGTATCTGATGTCATTTTTATTCATTCCTCAACAGCTGAGACAGAGTCCCCAGCTACCTATATTCCGGGAAGCCTCTAAGGAAGGACATTTTGGAGCACATCTGAGCCAACGCCTGCTCTTCACCTCGAGATCAGATCCAATCTGTAATAAGCAACAAAGGTAGGAGGATTAGCCCAAGTTGCAGATGCACAAATCATCATCCAAGGAAGTTGTAGACAAAAGAGCTGGCAAAGTTGCCACAGACCTCGTGGAATGTGCTCTTAGAGGTTTTGGTAAAGGCAAACCCATTTTCTCATAAACAAAGGTAATACAGTCAGTCAACCATTTGGCCAAAGTCACTTTAGATACTGGTTTGCCTAGTTCTGAACCAGAAAAGGAAGAAAACAATTGCTCATATTTTTCTCAAATCTTTGGCTCTGTGAACCTAGAAGTGTAACGGTCTTTGGACATCCAGCAGATTTAACACATATACTCTTTTGTTTGAAAAGTCAGGAAAGAAGACTAGGAGGTTGATGACTTGAATGATATTAGATTCCGACATCACCTTTGGTAAAAAGGAAGGACTGGTCTGTAAAGAAACCCTAGCCTTGTGAAAAGAAAATAAGGCAGTTTAGAAGACAGTGCATGAAGTTCAAACACTCTTCAGGCAGAAGTGATACCAACTAAGAAAACAATTTTCTAAGTCAAAAATTTCAGATCAGACTTAGCTGATGGTTCAAAGTGGGCTTGAGTCAAGACCTGAAGAACAATATTTAGACCCCAAGGAGGAGTGCGATCCTTTAAAGGAGATCTGAGTAAGTAGGTTCCTCTGAGAAAGGTTTTACTAAGCTTGCAGGAAGCTAAAGTAGAATTATCTACTCATTTATGAAAGTTGGAAATGGCTAATTAAACTTGGGCAGTGGAGGAGCTGGCACTCTCACTGAAAACTGGGGCTAAAAAGTCAAGAACCTTTGAAATTAGTGTCGAAAAGGGGTGTACATTTGCTCTACATGCCCAAAGTAGTTATGCACTCATCATAACATTACATCTGTGTTGTCCATTTTCATTCTTCCTCAACTGATGGGTTTGGATCTGAACCATCAGATCCAACTTGGCTGTTGCAAAAGCTCTTGGCAACTTAAAACTCTCGAGCTTTTCCCTTACTCAGAATGCGCCAACCCCAATTACTTCAGATCTTGTTTGCCTGCTAAAGTATAAACAAATAATTTTTATAAAAAGCAAGCATAAAAGGAAAAACAAAAAAAAAACGTTAGACAAAGCTATATCTGTAGCTTTGTCATGCATGGAGTACACAAATTCTTTCAATTCCACTAACTCTTCCAGCAAAGCCAATAAGGAGGGAATTGGTGGGTGGGGAGTTGAGAAGAATGAAAATGGACAACTCACATGGAACATTATAGTGAGTACCTAACTTCATCTGATGTTGTCAATTTTTATTCTGTCCTCAACTGATGGGGCAGAGTCCCCAGCTCCCTACATCCCAAGGTAGACTCAAAGAAGGATGTTCCTAAGCACCATTGAGCCAAATTAAGCTCTACCTCTGGATATCAAATCCAATTTGTAATGAGTGATGAAAGTACAGGAGAAGCCCATATCACTGCTGTACATATTTCATCCATGGAAGCTCTTGAATGAAAAACTGGAGAAGTCGCTACGGACCTGAATGAATAAGCACAAACTTCCTTTGATAAAGGGATAGCCAATTTGCTGTAAACAAAGGAAATGCAGCCAATAAGCCATTTGGCAAGAGTGATTTTGGATACTGGTTTATCCCTTTTTATATCAGCAAAATAAACAAATAACTGATCTGTAGTTCAGATGTCCTTTTTTCCTGTGTAAATAGAAATGCAGCTGCCTATGAACATCTGATAAATGTAACAAATATTATCCTTATTTGAATAATTTGGAAAGAAAACTGGTAAATTGATATACTGGTTAATATTGGACTCGAACTATTTTGGGTGAAAATGATGCAGTAATTCGTAATGCAACTATCTTTATGAAAAATTAGACTGGAGTTTTCACCGATAAGGCTTGAAGTTTGAAAACTCATTTGGCTGACGTAATGGGCCAAGGCCTGCCACACCAGGAGTTAGATCGCATGGAGAAGTAGGATCTTTAATTAAATGGAGGTCTTAACAGAGGTGTGCCTCGTAAAAAGGTTTTACAAAGTTTATGAGAAGTGAGTGAGGAACCCTCAAATCCAATATGGAAATTAGAAATTGCTAACAACTGAACTTTAACTCTTGAAGAACTGACTCCTTGATTAAAAAGTAGTGTCAAGAAATCAAGAATCCTATGAATCAGGGCAGAAAAGGGTTCCACCTGATTTTGATCTAGCTAGAAGCATTCCTCCAACACTGTTATTTTGAATGGATAACTGAGCTGCTTTCTGTTTCTTTGCCTTTGACAGTGTTTTAAACCAGTTCTACTTGTTTGCTCAAGCTGTTCAAAAATGCTGTAAGACAGGTCTTCTGTCATTTGCTCTGTTGTGATATTGGAAAAAGATAGGTGCTTATTTTCAACTGTTTTCTGCACTTCTGTTTAATTGTATATCTGTGTAATCTGTGCAACTGTTTGTCCCACCCACTCGCCCAGGTGCTGTGGTGGCCTTACAACTTGGTGGCTTTCAGTTGCCCGCCTCTAGTATAAAGTTGATATTGGACACCCCCCAATCACATTACATCAGCTCATTCTACTGTTTATAGTGAGAACTTAGTGAAGGTCCACCTCCTTTAGCTTCTGAATCTTGGATTCTTATCTGGTCTCTTCACTTTCTACTAAAAAGGAAAAAAAAATGTACATTTATGTTTGCCGTATTATTACTGCTTGTTGGTAGCCTCACAAAATTGATAACAGTATTCTACTCAATCACTGCTTTATTTGTGCTGTCTGTCACTGTTGTGATTGTGAGCTACTGTTTCAAAGCATCTCCTGATTATATTTCACTGCTATCTACTGCAATTCATTACTGTTTAACTGCATTTTGCTGCGGTTTAACTGTATTTTTTCATATTCTGAGTTTTATTCTTTTGACTAGAAGTAATTAATCTGTGCTTCATTGGGAGTTTTTTTTCTTACGGAGTTCTTAACCTTAAAATTGAGTAGCATAGTCTAGATACAGGTCTGCTGCATCCACAGCTTCAGCTGTATGGTTTTAACCCTTTTTGAGGTACTCCAGCTACAAGTTTTCCCTTAGTAGCACTTGTGTTATCATTTAATAGTACTACTCTTAAACCTTCCTCCCTTTACCCTCTTAGCTCTTTTCAGTTTCTGACAAATATGGATAGACAATTTCCTACATTTTCTCCTCCCAGTCTGGTCAATATGGGCATCCTGAGACAATATAGCAACTGCCTCATGTACACAGAAAACCCTCTACTACCACCACCACCTAGGAACACAATTTCTGAGAGATGCAATTATATCAAGCACCTGTCATTACTCTCTCCCCCACAAACCAGTAAGTATATCTGGCACTGAGAAGGTTGGCAACACAAACACCACACCTAAAGCATCTCCACACCTACACAACACACTCCCACATATGCAGAGGTCCTCAACAAAAGTATACCCAAACAAAGAGAGACCTCCAAAGCATAAACACACGCAAACTCCATGCTCACCACACAGTCCACACACCTGTGTCTCACAACCACTAAGGCCTAAACATAAACCCAACATATTAGTTATAGAAGACTCCATTGTGAAACACACAGATGTGCCCCTCATCAGGCTGGATAAGGAGAAAGTCACAGTTAGCTGTTTCTCGGGTGCCAGAATCCGCCATATCACCAATGCACTCAAGTCTCTCAACATGTACTGTTATGACTCTGTCATAGTCCATGTTGGAGTGAATAACTAGAGACACACCTCCCTGTACTATACGAAGAGAGACATGATCAAGCTCACTGAGTATGTGCCCCAGGCAGGTATCTTCCTAGCCTTAAGCAGCATTTTATCATCACCCAGAATGATGCCTCAATACAAACACAAAATGATTGACTAACAACTGGCTTAGTTTCTGGTGTCATTCCAAGGGGATCCAGTATCTGACAGCTTGGGATGACATTATTGACAAGCCTCGATGCATGGCTAAAGATGGCCTGCATCTGCTTCCCTTGGGCTTCAGACTCCTGGCAAAGGCTCTTGCCTCCCCCACAGTGTCTTTTTTTAGACAATGTCATGAGGTCAAAACTACCAACATGAAAATTTCATCAAAACGTAAAGTAAGGTCATGCTGCTAAATGCTATGAGTCTAAACGTGAAACTGCACTCATTGAAAGCATTCTTAACCCTGGAAGAAGCTGACATTTGTGCAGTCACAGAAACCTGGTTCAAAACTGTGGAAAGCACCCCAGCCATACTAGGTTACTCATCCTATCATTCATTCAAACCACAAACCATGGGCAGCAAAACAAAAGGAGGTGGAATTCCAATATATAAAAGACATACACACCTCTAAGCTGGTCAAACAGTATGATGCATGACCCCTATTCAAATCATAGCTAGTTACAGGCCTCCAACTCATACTCAAGATGCCCACTCCAACTATCTGAACCTCTTAGAATCTATCAAGATTCAACCCTTTACCCTGATCCTGGGCGACTTTAACTATTCAACCATAGACTGGAAGAAATACTCATGCCAAAACACAAATGCCCAGAGATTTCTTGATTTTATCAACGCATATGCCTTGGACCAGTTAGTTGACACCCCCACAAGAGGTGAAAATATCTTGGACTTGGTATTCTTCAACACGAGTAACCACTGCAGCATCCCTGATAAGATCTGATCACAAAGCACTCACTTTCAAACTCACCATCTCCCCCGATCCCCCCTCTAGCTAGGGTCAAACAAAAAAAACTTCTCCAAAGCTGATTACAACCTCCTGAGGGAAGGTATAACAGCTTCATTGTCCCCTCCCCCTCCACAGGAATTGGCATATATGTCCAAACCTACACCAAAGTACTATATGAGCATTTATATAGCTGCATGGAATCAGGAATACCAGACAGGACAAAATCATCTTCCTCAAGGAAGAGTAAACCTGTCTGGTGGACATCTACAACAAATAAACTCTATAACAAAAGGAAAACATTGCTGTCTAGGACCAAGGAGGAGCAGGTGTCTAATTGGAAGCAATTTCTCCTTAGCCTGAACAAGCAAGTAAGAGCACTAGTGAAATTCTCCAAACTGGCCACGTCTATTGAAGACTATCATAAGGCTTTCTTCACATATGTCCACAATCTCAAGGGAAGCACCCAGATTTGCTCAGAACTGGTGGTCAAGGACACCACATACACAAACCATGTAGATACAGCCAATTTGCTGGCAGACAGGTTCAGTGAAAACTTCACTCCTCTGTCCCCCATCAGTAAAACAGGACATCCCCAGTACCTGCCCCCCCCTCCCCTTACCTCTAGGGAGAAAGTCATCACTGCCCTCTCAAAGGCAAAAAATACAGCCTCCATGGGACCCGATAACATCCCACGCTGCATCTTACATGAACTCAGGCATGAACTTGTAGCACCATTAGGCTGCCTATTCAATCAAAGCCTAAGTACCGGCTTCGTCCCAGCCGAGTGGAGGACAGCTACTGTCAACCCTCTGCACAAAGGTGGAGCATCCACCGATCCAGGAGATTACAGATCCATCATCAATACGGACATTAGCAACCTCCAGACACTTGATCTCACACAGTTTGGTTTTGTCAAGGGGAGGTCATGCCTGTTAAATTTGGTTGCCTTCTTTGAGACAGTCACCAAGGCCATAGACGAGGGGAAGAGACAGTACACACCACCTACCTTGACCTGGCCAAGGCCTTCAGTATTAATCCCCACACAGGTATAATAGATAAACTCTCAGCTAGGCATCAATTCATATGTTACCAAATGGGTAGCAAACTGTTCACTGATAGAACCCACCTAGTCGAAACCGAGGAAAGTCACCTCAAGTAGTTGACCCGTAACAAGCGGTGTACCCCAGGGATTGGTCTTGGGGTCTCTGCTGTTTGGTATATTCCTCTCAGAGGTGCAGGCCAAATCTAGTGGGCTATGGCTGACCAAGTCTGCAGATGACTCCAAGCTGGGTGCTGTCATCAATTCCCCTAGTGATGTGGACATCCTCCAAGAGGGTCTCACCCAAACAAATGACTGGTGCCAGAAACATGGCCTCAAACTGAATCTCAAAAAATGCATCATCATCCCTTCTGGGGAGAATGATGTCCCCACAAATTATCACACTGCTAATAAGGCACTGAGCATGCAATTATTCATGAGGGACTAGGGAACCCAAGTTGATAGCAAACTGACTTTTGACCACCATATTGCCTCCATTGTATGGAAAGCTTTCTACATGACCCACCTTATTAGTAAGGGTATCTCATCCAGGGACAAGATGATCTTAACATCACTGTATTCTTCCCTTACAAGACCCATTATTGAGTATAATGCCCCTTTCGGCATGTACCTCACAAAACACATGCAGCAGATGGAGAGACCACAGAGGTCCCTTCACCCACAGAATCCAGGGCCTCAAACATCTAGCCTACACAGATAGGCTAAAAGCCCTGACCCTCTACTCAGTTTCCTACAGACTCCTCAGGAGGTGACCTCTGTCTGGCATACAAAGCAATCTCAGACCCCGCCCTGATGGGACTGTTGCATATCCGCAAATCAAGCTCCACTCGAGTAAGCCACACGCGCAACCTCAACCTGGTCTGTGACATCAATAGGACTTGCTGGCAGGACAGATTTGCGTCCCAGAGACTCTCCCTTTTGTGGAATAAACTCCCTCTCCACGTAAATCAGAGTACCTCATTAAACCTTTTTAAGCGCAAACTGGATGGGGAACAGAAAATACACCCCTGGTACTCCACCTGTGTCCCTGCTTGACAGTGGCATAGGGTGCTGACTTGTTCGGACATGGGCTAAATTCTTGGCTAGGCTTGTAAGGACCTTGGGGCCAATAGCCTAGCAACTTCCTATGATCCTATGAAGTGCCCAGTGTACAAATCTTCTCCATTTACTAGTATATAGTTTCCTTGTACATGGTTTAAGGGAAGATAAAATATGGCGGACAGGTGATGAGAGCATATGTTTGTCTGGCTATTACTAGAAATGGAGAAACCAAGCTGTCAGCTTCAGACTAGGGAGGTCCGGGTGCATCATGCCTGCTGGGTAAGACAGCAGATCTGGACTGGGGTCCAGAATCCTGGGTTGAGGAATTAAATGAGGTCACAGGAAGGGGAACCAAATCTGTCATGGCCAATAAGGTGCAATGAGGATGACTTATCTCTTCAACGTGGAAGCTCTCTACAAGAATTTTGGGATCAAAGGAATTGGGTGATAAGCATAAAAGTAGATCAGGGGGCCAATCATGGAGAAGAGCATCCCTTGGTGACTCACCCTGTGGAGGGATTAGAGCAAGGTTGCTGCTGCATTTGTTGTACTGGGGACATGCAAAAAGACTGAAGCAAGGCTGGCTACATTGTCAGAAAATCAATTCTGCCATGTTCTTGTTGAGGAATCACTCATGAGGTAGCAGGATGTACCTGCTAATGCACTGGACTTCCCAGTTTGTTGATATAGGAAAGCAGTTGAAAGAGATCGTCCATTGCGAAACCCTGAACGCTTCTCAACACAGGGGGTAATATCTGGTTCCTCTTTGTTTGCCGATGTACCAAACCACTGACACATTTTCTGTTTGAATCGCAACTGTTCCTGAAGGGAGAGCACTCTGAAAGGCCTGCAATGCCAGAAGCATTATTCTCAACTCTAGGACACTGATATGCAAATTGGCCTGTTCGGGGGACCATCTTTCCCAGGTAATGCCCCCCCCCCCCCAAAACCTAGCTGGGAAGCATCCATGGTCACAATGGCCATGGGTTAAAGGGGAATGAACAAATGGCCTTGTAGAGCCTCTTATGACTGAATCCACCATATTAAACCCTTCTTGTGTATACTGGTGATTCATATCAGAGCAGATGAAGTACTGACCATTGGGAGGCCAACATCCACTTAAGAATACTCATAT
Source organism: Protopterus annectens (assembly GCF_019279795.1). Lineage (NCBI taxonomy): Eukaryota > Metazoa > Chordata > Ceratodontiformes > Protopteridae > Protopterus > Protopterus annectens. The sequence goes on from NC_056739.1 coordinate 841,304,167, forward strand.
GACATCTGGCTAAGGGTAGTAATGTTACAGCTGCCGCCACTGACCCCAAAGCCTGAAGGACCAAATGGGCTGAGATTCTGGTACTGCAAACTATCTTTTTCACTTTTGATCTTATTGTCTGAACTCTGAAGAGGAGAAGTAAGGCTATAGTTGATTTGTATCAAACAGTGTTCCTATGAACTCTAGACTTTGACTTAGTTCTAGATGAGACTTTTCATAGTTTATGGTTATTTCTAGTAGGGCACATGTCTGGATGACTTTTTCTCTTGCCAAAATGAGCTGATGCCTTGTCGGGGTGGAGATGAGCCAGTCTAAATATGGAAATACCCAGAATTCCTGCGGTCTCAAGTGAGCTGCTACTACTGCCACGCATTTGGTAAAACACCCTGGGGGCTGTGGTGAGACCAAAGGGCAGAACTCTGAAACAGTAGTGACTGGCTCCCAACCAGACGTGTAAAAATCTCTTGGATCATCTGTTCATATATTTAAGACAGTACACATCCTGAAGATCTATTGAGCATATCCAACTGTTCTTTTTCAAAAAAAAAGGAAGAATGGACTGAACCATGACTATACAGAACTTGGTATTTTGAACGGATTTGCTTAGGATGCCAAGATCCAGAATTTGTCTCCAGTCTCCTGTTTTCTTTGGCACTAAAAAGTTCCAGAATCTATCTGGTCTGGGGGGACCTTTTGGATGACTTTGTTCTAGCAGCTTTTGTATATGAATTGCTGCTTGTTCCCTCTGACTAGGTGAAACATCAGGGAATTTTCTTGAAGTGGGAGAATAAAGTGAAAATGGTATTATATATCCTCTGGAAATGATCCTCTGCACCCAAGTATCTGTTATTTCTAGCCAGGCTGCCTGGTGTAGGGATAAATGACCCCCGATTGCCTCCACATGGGGACAAATTGGACCTCCTTTCAGGAGCACTGAAAGGGTTTACCGAAGAAAGGATCTCTGAACCCTTGGTTCTATGGGCCACATCTGCCACGAGGGCAGTGTCTACCATTTGAGTCCCCCCCCCGCCTCTGGGGAACTTCCTCCACATGTGTCCTGGAAAGATCCTTGGGATTTTTTGAATTGCATTTTTCCCCCACCTTGACGAGTCCTTGAAAAGGATGGAATGGAAAACATGCCCACAGCAGAAAGGGTCTTTCCATCCTTCTCACAACTGGAAAATGCATCTTACGCCTTAGGTTCAAAAAGGGATGTGCCATCAAAAGGTGCACTGATGAACAAATACTTAAAGGACTCCGCAAAATCACATAAGCACATCCAGGTGCGTCTCCTAATGGCAATGCCTGAACCCGCTGCCCTTGAGGTTTCTTCTGTTACATTAGAAATGAGTCTCATGGAGGTGTTGGATATCAGTTGTAGGGTAGCAAACTAAGAGGTGACAGATGCTTTCACCTCTTCAGAAATAAATCCAGAGAGGGTATCTGATAGCGCCTTAATTATGTCCCTCTGTAGTCTTGTGAAATGTGCCAAATAGTTCAGTGACCTTAAGCCGAAGATCGCTGAAGCATAGACATGCTTCCCAAATCTGTCCATTGCCCGGGACTCTTGTTGGGGGGGATGAACACAGGAACTTTCTTCTGCAAGTTCCTTCTCAGTGGCCACAGCCACGACCATGGCATCAACAGGCACACCCTTGGACCAAAACTGCTTATCCTCTGGAGCAGTCATGATTTTAGCAGGCTTACTGGGAATTGGCTCATTGGTGCCTGGATCCTGCCATGTCCACTGTGAAATCAAGTTAATGAGCTTGTCAGCGGGCAGGGTCACCCAGTAGGTAAGATGGACAGGTACCAAATGCCTCCAGTACAAAATCCTCTGAAGGGTTGTTGGCGTTCCAGCCAGCTCTCCGTTTTAGGATTTCTAGGATATCTCCATATGAAACATCCTCAAGAGGTGACCATGGAAACCCTATCCTGGCAAAGTACAGGATCCCAGATCTGAGACAGCAAGTCTCTGATCCACGGTACCTCCTTGACAGTCCTCCCAAGGCTGAAGTCGGAGCTGAACTGACCATTCCAGAGACTCTGAGGTGTAGAGATGGCTCTGAAACTCTGAGTTGAATGAAGCACCTCTTACCCAACAGAGTAGATCAGCTCCCAGAGCCCTACAGACCTGACTGAACCAAAGAGCTCAAAGCAAGCTTCGGATCCTAGGACAAAAGGGTTCTCAGATCAGAAGCTGATGGCCCAGACAACTCTGATCCAAGGGTCCGACACTTTGAAAGAAGTCAGAGGATTAACTGGCAATGGTGGAGTACTGAAGTACAGATGATCTGACCCAAAGGGGTAGGAGCCGGAAGGATAACTGACTGGCTCTGCACTGACAGAATTTTTCTCACTAACCTCTCCGCATCATCTTCTGTAAGGCTTCTGGAAGATAAAAGTGGTCATCCCTGAAGGAGATCTTGGCCTCTCTAAGAAGGGGAAGAAAACTCTGGAGGGAACTGGGTCCCCTGAGGGGGGAGTATTTTGTTTTGGGTAAAAACTACCACATCATCAGGTCTTTGTATCAGATCCAAGAAGTCCGATCTGAGGTGTCTTTCACTTTTAAGCTTTTTGGATCCAGAGAGACAGTCGGATCCAAGGTTGTTTCTTCATATGTCTTGGATCCAAGGATGAAGTTGGATCCATAGATTTTGGCCCTTTCTTGTTCAGATCCAAGGGAACAGATGGATCCAAAAGAGACTTTTTCAAGGACTTCTCTGAAGACTTATAAGAAGCAGTTGAAGTGCTTGGAGAAATGGCAGATATTTTCCTTCATTTTTCTTTAGAAGCTCCAGATAAAGTCTCGCTAAAGTAGGACTGAAGTAAACCCTCCAGTATTCATTGCCTCTTGCATTCAACCAGAGCATTTGGGTTAAACGCATGACAAACTGAACAATTCTCTTGGAGATGAAGGGTCCAAGACAGTATATGCAAGGCTTATGAGCGTCAGAAAAAGGTATTTTCTGATCATATTTTCCGATCATATTTTCCACACTTTTTAAAGCCTGCCAGGCTTTTATCTTTTTCCAACATCTTAGTAAGCAACTCTAACTACTACAAGAATAGAAACAATCACAGTAACACACTCCAAAAAAAACAAGAAATGTAATCCTAAGAATAAACATTTTAAGACTAACTAGTCAACAAACTATACCAGAAAAGCTATAAAGGCTTTTTTTTTTTTTGGTAAGTGAAATGGGGAAAGGAAAGAGAAAAGCTACCTACAAAGGTAGTTAAGAACTAAAATAAGCATAGGAGGAGGAAAGGGAGAAAAAAATACTATTTACAATATTTCACAGAGTACGCTAGTACAAGAAAAAAAGCCGGAAATTATACAGTAAGAAATACAACAGTAATATGAAGGAAAACACACTCGCCTAAATTTAAAGCACAAGAGACTAACAATAACATATTTCACTGGTGGTGGCAAATGAGATCTAAGGTAATTTGAGTTGGTGCTGGGTAAGGGAGAAGCTCGAGAGTTCTAAGTTGCCACAAGCTTTTGCAACGGCCAAGTCAGACCTGACAGTTCAGATCTGAACTCATCAGTTAAGGACAAAAGGAAAACTGACAGCAGATCAAACATTTTCCATTTACTCTTGTAAATTTTTTCAGTGGAAGTTTTAAGGAAAGATAATAGAATATGATGAATGAGAGAGGACAGCCTAGGCTGTCTACTCAACAGAACTGAAGAAACCATGTGGTCAACTTGAAGCCTGAAATGTCCGGATGAGTCATGCCTGCTGGGTGAGATAGGAGTTCGGGAGCTGGATCCAGAATCCAGAGCAGATGTAGAAGACGAGGCCAAAGGAAGGGAAAACAGATATGAAGATGCCAGTAAGGGGCAATGAGGATAACTGTGCTCTTCAATCAAGATGCTTTCTGGAGAAATTTGGGAATGAGGAGTAACAGTAGTTAAGCATAAAGGAGACCAGATGGCCGAGTGTGAAGTAGAGCATCCCTCGGTGACTCTCCCAGTGGGGGGTTTAGGGCAAAAAAACCTACTGCATTTGTTGTTGAGGGGAGATGAAAAAAGGTTGCAGCATTTTTGGCCCCATCAACAGAAAATCATCTCGGTCACATTGATATTGAAAGATCACTTTTGGGGCATCAAAATGGACCTGCCTAACGTGCCTCTGTTCATGTTGGACTTTCCCTTGACATGCATTATTGTCAGAAAGTGATTGGATGAGATCGCCCATTGCCATATTCTCATAGGTTCTTGACAAAGAGGGTAAGATCTGGTTCCCCCTTGTTTGATGTACCAGACTACTGACATATCCATCTGAATCGTGATAAGTCCCGGTTGGGAGAGCGTCTTGAAAGGCCTGCAATGCTAGGAGGACAGGTCTCACCTCCAGGACATTTCTTAAGCATCTTAGCCTCTTCAGAGGACCATGTGACTTGAACTGTCCTTCCCAAGAAGCAGCCTCCCCCACTCAATCTGAAAGGCATCCGTGGCTGCTGTGGACCTGGGTCGAGGGAGAACAAAGGGACAGCCTTCTTGTATTTGACTGGAGTGAGTCCACCAGAGGAGGTAATTCTTGCAAACTCGAGTTACCTTAACTGGCCTGGATAATGGGTGTTGGAGAGTAGACCATTGAGTTGCGAGTGTCCACTGGAGAATTCTCATACAGAATCTGGCATGCGGCACAAGACTGTTGCTGACATGGATCCCCAGGAATAGGGTATCAGACTCGCTGGAAGAGAAGTCTTCTGAACAATGTTTTTGACCGGGACTTGAATAGTTTGTATCTGAGACAGAGGCTATTTGAGTGGCTATATTAAATGAGCATCAATGAATTCAAAAGTCTGAGTTGGAGTGAACAGATTTGTTGTAACTAACAGATACCCCAGATGATAGCACAGCTGGATTTAGAAGTCCCTTGCTTGAATTAGTTGTAAGAGCAGTCAGGAGCCAATCATCCATGTATGGAACTACTTGGAATACCAGCAATCTCAGGTGAGCTGCTATGACTGCCATGCACTTGGTGAATATGATGGGGGCTGGGATGAGACCAAATGGCAGCACTCTGAACTGGTAGACTGGCTCCCAGCTGGAAACGTAAATATCTTCTGGATTGCCTGTTCATTTTAATAGTACGCATCTTAAACATCGATCGAGCACAACCAGTCTTCCTTATGGAGAAAGAGCTGGACCGTGACCATCCGGAGCTTTGTATACTGAATCAACTGATTTAATTTGCTCAGATAATAACCAAAATAATAACGTAAACTTAAAGAAAAACGCGAAAAAACAACAGACAAAGGCTGGAAAAATGTAGTGTAACTTTACTAATCAATAAATTAAGTGATTTTGTCCCAAACCATCTATAGGGTTTTCTTTTGCTGAGATCCAGAATTGGTCTCAAGTCCAGTCTTTTTTGGCACTAAAAAGAACCTTGAATAAGTTCTAAACTCTCCCTGTTCTGGGGGGCAATCTTGGACAACTCTTTTCTAGCAGCTTTTTTATTTCTAGTTCTGCTGCTTCCCTCTGACTGGGTGGAACATCAGAGATTTTCTTTGAAACTGATGGAGGGGGAATGGGAAAATGCTATGATATAACCTCTGGATACTATTCTCCACACCAATGAATCTTTTGTGATAATTTAGCCAGGATCTCTGGTGCAGAGATAAAGTACCCTTGACTGCCTCCAGAAATGGACAGTCAGGCCTCCATTCAGGAGCACTGTTAGAATCTGTCTGAGAAGGATTTTCTAGATCCCTGATTAAGTAGACCACCTCTGCCTCGGGGGCAGCATTTTCCATTTGAGTTCTCCCCTCTGCCCCAGGGGAGCTCTCTCCACATGCATCTTGAAAGGGACCTGAGGATTTCTTGAACCGCATTTTTCTACCACCTCATTCATTTCTAAAAAAAAAAAAAAAAAAAGACTGTTGGGGAGTAGAAACATGCACACCCACAGCAGACAGAGTTCAAACAATGAGGTTCGGTCAAAGGGTGCATTGACGAAAGAAGATCTGAAGGGTTCTGCAAAATCATAAAAGTGCAGGACATGTCTCCTAATGGAACTCTGAACCCGCTGACCATGGGGTACCTTCAGCAGCATGAGAGGTCAGCCTCATGGACAACCTGGAAATAGATTGAAGGGTGGCCTACTGCGAGGAAATGGTGTTCCCTTCCTCAGAAAATATGGACCCAGAAAGATATTTGGTAAGCTCCTTGTGCAAATCTCTGAAGTCTAGCAAAATGTGCCAAATAATTCAGCGACATAAGAGTGAAGGTCGCTGAAGTATAAACACATTTCCCATATCTGTCCAGTGCCCTAGACTCCCTGTTGGGGGGGGGGGGACAAAGGAACTCTGTTCCACTAGCTCCTTTTTCGTGGTTGCTGCAACAAGTACTCTTTTACTCCAGTGTAGGTGGTCTTTAGGTGGTGCAAGGATCTTGTCTGGTCTCTTAGGTAGAGGCTCAATTGTGCTGCAAGACTAAATCTATAACCTCACAGGTGGGCAGAGTCATCTAGGAGGTAGATGGGCCAGATTCAAAAGCCTCCAGAAGCACTGATCCATCTTAGGAAGGATTATCTGGGGACCAACCCCCCCCCCCTTGTTTGAGAAGCTCCTAGATGGACATCTGGGGAGCCCTTCCCCTCACCAAAATTAGTGCCTTCAGTGACAGACTCTTGAGGGGAATCAAAGTGCCTCGTGCTGCACATTCTCTTCTGAAGAACCTCCTCGGTGGGATGCTCCGGGAAGGTATCAGAATAGATAATACCCTGCTGGGTGGCCTGGAGACTGGCTCAGGCTGGTTGTTCCAGTGGAACAGATGAATGAGGCTCTGGATGCAAAATCGAATGAGACTGGGAAGTCTGACCCGAAGAGGGGAGGGTTGTCTGAACTATGGGCATAAGGAATACTCTCTCCACTATCTTGAAGGTGAAGGACCTGGAGAGAAGCAGAAACCAAGAGATCTGACAAAACAGGGTCCCGGATTGTTGGCTCCTGCTGTCCGGCAGGCAAGCCGCCACAGGAGAGAGTCGGAGCAGAGACATCTAATGCCGATGCTCCAAGGGGTAGAGACAGCTCCGACAATTCTGGAGCAACTCCAACACCCTTGAGCCTGTGCGAACACTTCAGTTTCAAGAGAAGTCCATATCCAAGGTACCTGGGGCCAGACAACTCAGAGAAACCATCAGAGTGGAATATGCCAAAATCTTTGGATCCGAGGGAGATGACCCCAAGGCTTTCAGATCGGATGGCTCTGAAACAGAAGGAGAGATCAGAAAAGAAGATGTGGCTCTATGCAGGCTTTCTGGACCTGATGGGGTTGGAGCTGAGAGGACTCCCCATTTGAATTTGCTTCCTGAGGAACTTCCTCATCATCCTATCCACATCTGCAGCATATAGGCTCCTGGAAGACCACAGAGAGGAAGCAGTAGAAGAAGGCCTCCAATGTTGCCTAGGAGACTGCTCTATAAATGGTGAAGGAAGTCTGGATGTGATAAGATGTGAAAGATCCACTCGGATCCTAACTTCAGATTCAGAGAGGTCGGATCACATTTTCTCAAAGGTTTAGCTGGTTGCTCCATAGATAAAGCTAAGGATGACATAGAAGTAGAAGGGCAATCCGGGATCTCTTGCAAGAATCCTTGGCAATAGAATCGCCCTTCTCTTGTTTCTTGGGGTTTTGAGTCCCAGCAGCCAAATAGGAATATTTAGAGGGAATTACACTACTAAGAATCAACTACTTCATCCTCTCTATTAGTGCACAGGAGATGAAACCCTTGCATATGTCACAAGCAATGTCTAGGTGCTTACGGCCTAGGCAATAAATGCACTCTGTGTGGGCATCTGAATTGGTGACTTTATGCCTACATGGCACACATTTCTTGAAGCTGGACAGCTTGTCAACATAATGACTAATTAAAGCCAAGTAAAAAGGAAAGCTAGAAGAGATTTTTTTTGTTTTTTTAGGGAAGAAGGAAAGGAAAAAAAAAGAGGAAAGAATTACCAATGATGCTCAGAAAAAGTACTATAAAAGTTCAAGAAGTATAGATAAAGAACTAGCAGCTATAACATTAAAGGTACTCAATGAGTATGAAAAAGAGAGACTAACGTCTGTAAAAAGGGCTAAAGGGAGGAAAGAGTAATTACTAAAAAGTAAGAAGGTAAAATGCGTAGTTAAATAAAGTTACACTTGTTAACAAGCAACAGTTAGCTGAAAAAGTTAACCCAAAGCTCGAGAGCTTACAGTCTACGTCTGAATGCAAAGGCAGCAAACAAGACCTGAGGTACACTAGGTGGCTGGAGCATTATGGCTAAAGAGAGGAGCTCAAGAGTTCAAGTATTCCACACTCTGGAAAAAGCAGCCTAGTCTTTGATCTGAACCCAACTGTTGAAAAATGAATGAAAATGACGACATCGGATCCTAATATTTCTGCTGTACCACAGAAGCTGGAAGAACATACTATATTAATTTTAAGAAAGCACAAATAAGCAACTGGACTAGTGTTCCACAGTGGAATTTGTTAAATGAAAGGGCACACTGAGTGTATGCACCAAACCTGGCCATGAGAAAACAACCACAAGATCTATATTACTAAAGATGCAATCATACCAGCAGAAACAGTTAATCTTGGCAAAATTGTGGCAGAAGGGCAAAGTATTAAAAAATGGAGAGAGGAAAGTGTTTGTAGAAAATGATTATTCACGGTACGCTAGGTAGAACAGAAGCAAATTTACCCCAGCAATCAGGGAATGTTAAGAGGCAGATGTGAGATTCAAGCTGCCGTATCGAAATGTCTTTAGAGCATTTTATTTTCCTGGATAAGGTTACCATAAGTTCGGGTTTCCCAGGACACGTCCTCTTTTTTGGGCTCCTGTTCAGGTGGTTTTTGAAAATTCTGCGATTTGTCCGGGTTTTAAAACCCGGACAAATCACAGAATTTTCAAAAACCAGACATCCATATTTCGGAGTCTTTCCTCCGCCTTTTTTTATTGGCTCATATACCGGTATACGAGCCAATCAAAAAACGGAGCTCTGTTCAATGTGGAACTGTTTGATGTTCCGCATTGAAAAGAAGACAGTCCGCTGTGAGAGGTTTTGATTGGCTCGTATACCGGCATACGGGCCAATCAAAAATCCCCAAACACGGAGCTACTTGTCTTTAATTCTGAAATGCATTAAAGACAAGACTAAAGACTTTTTTTTTTTTTGCTCTTCAGCCCCAAGAGGACAAAAAAAATATGTACTGGCACCATCCTCTTTTACATACAACCAAATATGGTAACCCTATTCCTGGAGGATCAGACATTTGTTGATGCAGAACAAGCTAGGGAGGAAATAAAGTTTACCCAACAAAAACTGAGCCAGCAAGCAGATGGGAACCCTGTTTGTCATTCTTCTGACAGAGAAGTTCATAGAGAGACTTAACCAGTGAAACCTTTTTCGATGTTCCAAATGAAAATGCTTGAGATACAGAAAAAAGCAAACGTGTTGACCAGAAGAATCAGGAGTACCACTGGACTTGACCAGAGTCTGGTGATGGGAGACAGGTGGACAGAAAAGAACAGCAAGGACATTAAAAAGAGAAAAAACTAAGAAAACATTTTTTGTTGTTATTAGTATTTATTTAAAACATTTAATGCTATAAACTGCAAGTTATATATATTAAGCAGTAGTTTTGTGTAGTCTGGAGGATTTGAATGCTTGGGAGTCTTTTTTTAGTGACTGGTGTGTTTGAGATATTAAAGTAACCAAGCAGTTTTCTATTTGTAAGAAATATAGTCTATAATATAGCAGAAGAAGAAAGGCTTGACAAAACCACGAGTGATATTAACATGTTCTGATCTCAGGCTGCTGGTGTGGGAGTTGGGTGTATTATTGTATTACATGAAGAATTACGGTATTTCCTTTTATTTTTACAAGGGTGCATGTCTAGATTAATCTTGGCTTAAGCAATAAACAAGTTTTTTTTGTAAGCAAGTAGGCTTTAAAACTAAAAATGATGAAAGCCACGAAAAATACTAAGTTCTTACACCTGCAAACATATTAGCTTTTTTCTTTTTTTGTCCCAACAAAACTCATCTAAAACACAGCATCGGTTCAGTGGGTGTAAAGTTGTCTGCAGTTGAAGGCAGATGCACATTCTTTTCTGGGTGAAATTTCCAAAAGATTCACTGCTGAGCACTTTTTCATTGAGACTAGCCTTATGCAGGTGCAAGCAATAAATATTGAGAATTCTTGGCTGAGGGAAATCCAAAATTTAATGATACAATGGCAAGTAGGTCAGTGAACAATGTTGTTGTATCTTTCGGCTTTTCCCAGTTAGGAGTCGCCACAGTGGAACTCCGGTCCGCTAATGATTGGCAGTAGATTTTTACGTACAGACTTGCCAGGACTGACGCACAACCTTCAACGAAGGTACGCCCATTCGCGCATGTCTCCACGCAGAAGATACTTTAGCTGAGAATCGAACAGGACGTCTTACTGTGAGGATACAACGCTACCGCAGCACCACCACCGCAGTCATTTCAGTGAACAATAGTGTTTGAAATTATGGGAAGTGAATAAAAAACTCTCCCCCTAGCAGCTTTAATGAATTTAATACAACACTGTACAATTTAGTTTTATTTAAAGATAGCCAGTGCACTTTTTCTTAGAGCTAAAAGTTAATGTTTTTTGAAAGCATACAAGTTGTTTTTCACATGTGGGAAGGGAATGGAGATGAGAAAAGAACAGACAGCTATCACAGTAACATACAACACAGGCTGTGGCATGCACTTCAGTATGGTTAACCTTAATTTTACGTTAGGTAATGCCTGCGGGGGCAGCTGTCAATTTGGGGCAAATATTCCTATCTGGAGGATTAATCATCAAATTTTGAATATTTACATAGTTTTGTGTGTTTGTTCTAATTTAATATGGGTTGATGGTATTTTGAAAATGCATTTTGTTTATTGTTTGAGGGTTTTTATTAAAACAAAAAGCATTGAAAAACATGACATAGGTTCAAATGGTGATAAGAAACAACTGTATAAAACATCAGCCTGCCAAACGTGTGTGTGTGTAACAAAAGAGTTGGAAATTTACATTAAAAAAAAGTATCTGGTATAATAGATAGGAACAATAACTATACTATCCATATTTTCTTATAGGTTCATAGGTAGGTACTAGACTATCGGCCAAAGGCCTATGTAAGCCTAGCCAACAAGGTTTCCTGGCTTTCGCTACCCAAGAAGGTTATTTTCCTGTTCTTCAGCCTTACAGACAGACAAAAAGGAAAGAGTATTGAATTACATTAAAATGCAGAGTGGAAATTGTAAAGCTAATAAGCATGTGAATTTGACAAAGAAAGGATTCAAGGATTAATATTCAACAGAATATCAAAGACACAGGAAAAGGGGAGTAACACTAATTGCTACAGGGGTTCCAATAGTAATAGAAGAGGTGAAAAATACAATGGTAGATTTGTGGTAGTAAGGGGCTAATGGCAAGGGAGGAGGATTTTGCTGGCATGTATTTATATTCTACCAAACACTGCTATTACAGAGCTTAAAATAATGGGGAGAAATAATGAGCTTTCAGCAGAGAATATTACTTAAAAGTGGGTACTGGAACTAGATTTGCAATAGTGAGGATGTATCAAGGGGACCTAGAAGGGAACAAAAGAGGGTAGATTTCCGAAGAAATTTATGAAAATATTTGGTATAGAAGATGTGAATTCAATAGTACAAACTCAGAAATTACACATTATTCTCCAAGGTGCAATAACTGGGCTAAACTGGATAAAAATTACAACTTGATAAAGCCCTGCACTGTGTGGAATTTTATTGTAATAAATTAACTGTGAACTGTTTTCTGGTGTGCCTGAACCGCTTCTTTTATTAGTTACCATTTGCAGTTACCTTCTGCTGTTTTTGTGGATAAAATTATACTTCATAGGAGCCTTTGAATTTCATTGAAATCTTCAACTTATCCATTAAGTAACTGTTTCAGATCAAGCACCAATAAAAACTACAATAAAAATGCATGGTAATTAAGTAAACTTGAAAGACTGTCACATCATCACCTACCTGTTAAAAAACAGACAAATTTAAGGAATGGATAGTGGAAATTATTCTGGAGTTATTAGAGAAAATAAAGTCTTACTCAAAGGTGATAAGCGCTTCAATTCACAAAGAACTTCAGACCTGGTTGTCACACACACAAAATTCACATTTATAGTTTACTCAAGTCACATGACCCAAAACATTAGCAGAGTTTTGATCCTTTCTTACATAACACTGCTTTAAAGTTTTCCATATCATTCATACCTGGATCTGCAGCTGTGTTTAGCCTCACTTGCCAAGCATATTCTTTCCAGTTTAAATCCACTTCTGCATCCCATCTCTTGTCTGCATTTAAAACTTGGTCAATAACAGTAATACTAAAACCCACTTTAACTCTGTTATGACAGTTAACAACATGTCTTGCTAGGGCATTAGTTATATCCAGTTTTTCTACTGCCCTCAGGTGCTCATAAATTCATTTTCCAATCCATCTTTGATTGGAAGGGGCCCTTCTGCACCCTTGTGAGAGAAGTGTGCCGAGTGGAACCTGTCTAGTGAAAAGTGGCTGCTCTATGGCTTGGAGTAAGCACCCTCATTGGTTGCTTTGATTTTTTTTTTTTAGTTTTAAGCTTCTGGTATTCAAGCCCCACATTTGTGCAGCTTTCTGCTCGTTTGTGTGTTGCACGTCACCCGGTACTGCTGCACAACTGTGAGCCATAGCTGGACAGATAATTTTGACAAATTTTCCCTTAGACACAGCTGTAGTACATTAATGTAGTCCTCATCTTTAGTACATTTCCAATCTAAGAACGATTTGTAGTGAGCTGTGACCTATTAAACCACTGGTCAAAAAAACACCGGCCAAAAACTCCATCAGAAATATACATCTACACAGCACCTCCTAGATCAGTCCTGAAAGCATCCCATTTATGATAACAGTTCTTCAAACCTAGCATTATGGACAGCTGGACTACCCCCGTTTCTCCTGCCAGTTTTGTTAACTTGGGTCTTGTGAGGCAGTGTAGCAACTGCCTCACGTACACTGACAATTGTCTACTAATAACTCACTCTAGTACAGAGTACAAGAGATGTATTTACACCAAGAATATTGAATCCCTGCTCTCTAGCACTCGAAACAGTAACACTAAAGAGTTTGTCAACTCACCCACTACTACTCATGCACATTGTACGCAGCCAACACATAAAATCAACATACACGGAGCTCTCAAAAAACTTACCACAACACCACAGAGCTCCAAAACACAAGATTGGTGCAACCAATGTAGTTCCCACAGCACCCAAGACACACACAGCAACACCGATGTCTCACCCACCACGCCCTTAAGGTGCAACACTCAAACCAAATTTTCTCGTCACTGAAGACTCCATGGTGACACACAAGGTGTCCCAGTCGCAAGGTTAGATAAGGAGAAAGTTATGGTCAGCTTTCTATCCGGTGCCAGGATTAGTCAGATCACCCATACACTCGGGTCTCTCAGCAAAAACTACCATTATGAATCTGTTACAGCTCATGCTGGAGTGAACGATCAGAGACGTACCTTACTGGACTATATGAAGAGACATGATTGAGCTCTCTGAGTATGTGTCCCATGCAGGTATGTCCCTAGCCTTGAGCAGCATATTATCCTCACCTAGAATGATGTCACAGTATAAAAGTACAAAAGCCTCTTGCCTCCCACATAGTGCCCTTTTTAGGCAAGGTCTCAAAAACAAAGCTGCCGAAGTGAAAATTGCCAGTCATAACAAAATAAGGGTTATGCTACTAAATGCTAGGAGCTTAAAACAAAAACTGCACACCCTGGAAGCATTCCTATCACTGGAGGATGTAGATGTCTGTGAAGTCACAGAAACCTGGTGCTAGGCCCGAGAGAGTACCCCAGCCTTGCAAAGCTACAATGCCTTCCACACCTTCAGACCACAAAACAGAGGCAGTGCTTTTGTCTATATTAGAGATAAATTCACCTCTCAACTAGTTAGACAGGACAACTCCATGGAGTTACTTAAAATTCAGATTACTGTGGGGTAAGACCTCCCATTCAAGTCATAGATCCCCTCCATGGATGACGATGGGCATGAGGCCTACTTGACCAAATTGGAGTCAATCCAAATATTGCCAAACACTCTGGTCATGCAGGATATCAATTATCCCATCAACTGGAAAACCTACTATAGCCCTAACTCACTAACACAAAAGTTCCTTGACTTTGTTAACTCAAATGCCTACGAACAAAACTGTTCAAACCCCAACAAGAAGAACAAATATACTAGATTATGGTGTTAACTAACATGACAAACAGATGCACCACAACAACTGTCAGACTCTCATTAGTTAAATCTGGTCACAAATCGGTCACCTTTAAACTGGCACTAACACCAGAACTCACAAAGAGCGAAGTCAGACTAAAAAACTTCATCAAGCAAACTATACCTTCCTAGGGAAAGGTATAAATGCATTCCAAGCCCTACCCCCAGCTGGAAGTGGTAACTACACTAAAGCCCTGTACAATCACTTGTAAAAGTATATAGACTCCAGACAGAATCTAAGCCGCAGCCTCAGGTAAAAACAAGCTGCCCTGGTGGACATCCAGCATCAACAAACTACAACAAATGCAAAAAGTTGCTGTCTAAGAAAAATTGAAACAAAGCCCAAACTGTGGAAAAATACCCTCTTCAGCCTGAACAGGCAAATAAGACATGTCAAATCCTCTATGGTAACGGAGAAAAACACTCACAGCAAAGGATAACCACAAAGCTTTTTACCGCTACCTATGAAGTCTAAAAGGTAGAACCCAAGCATGGGCCAAACTAGTGACTAACAGTATCACAAACACTGATCCCACAGAGATAGCAAATCTGCTGGCAGACAGATCTGGTGAAAATTTCACTCCCTTGTCCACTCCAAACTTATCATAAACCTTGGCCCACCCTACATATGCGAAGAGCAGGTCATTTGTCTAAAGCAAAAAAACACAGCCTCTATGGGATCAGACAGCATCCCAAGCTGTCTTCTAAACAAACTAAAACATGAACTAGCATCACCATTAAGTACCTGTTCAATCACAGGCTATGTTCCTGCGGAAAGGAGAACAGCAACAGTTATTCCTCTCCACAAAGGTGGCTCAGCAACAGACCCATGGAATTAAAGACCCATAAAATACTGGCCAGTCTCTTCTGTAAGGCCATGGAACAAATCATTATGGACATCATAAATAAAGACATAGGCGACCTCCAAACCCTGGATCAGATCCAACTTGGCTTCGTCAAGGCCAGATCCTGCCTGTTAAGCCTGATGGATTTCTTCAAAAATGTGACCAGGGCAACTGACAAGGGCAAATCCGTGCACACAGCATAACTCAAATTGGTCAAGGCCTTCGACACAATCCCAAACTCGGTCATTACTGATAAACTTAGCAAATTGAATGTAAACCCGTTTTGTAAGATGGGTTCCCAACTGGCTCTCAAACCGGTCACACACTATCAAAGTGGGTGACTCCACATTAACCAGCAGAGATTTCACCAGCAGGGTGCCAACAAGGGTCAGTGATGGGGCCCCTACTGTTTGGTATATACTTCTCAGAAATTCAGGCCAAAACTAAGGGGCTGTTGCAGACCAAGTTTGGGAACGACTGCAAGCTTGGTGCAATTATCGAATCCCCAAATGTAGTCAGTATACTTCAGGATGGTCGTACGGAGACCAGCAACTGGTGTCTTAATCACGGGTCTCAAACTAAATGCAAAGAAATGCATCATCATTTCCTTCGTAGGAAGTTACTAGGCTATTGGTCCTTATAAGCCTAGCCAAGAGTTTAGCCCATATTTAGACAAGTCAGCACCCGATGCCCCTGTCCAGCAGGGACATGGGTGGAATCCCAGGGATGTATTTTCCATTTCCCATCCAGTTATCCAGGTTGCACTTAAAAAGGGGTAAAGAGATCCACAGATGAGGCAGTCTCTGGGAAACAAATCTGTCCGGTCAGCAAGTCCTACTGATGTCACAGACCAGGTTCAGGCCACATGTGCAGGTTACTCGAGTAGAGCTCGACTTGCGGACATGCAGCAGCCCAATCAAGGCGGGGTCCGAAATTGCCTTGTATGCTAGACAGAGGTCACCTCTGAGGAGTCTGTATGAAACTGAAGAGAGGGATAGGGCTTTTAGCCTATCTGTTTATGGTAGATTTTTGAGGCCCTGGATTCTCCTGGTGAGGAACCTCTGTGGCCTCTCCAGGTGCTGCATGTGCTTTACGAGGTACATACTGAACAGGGCATTGTACTCAATAATGAGGCTTATAAGGGAAGAATACAAAGATATTATGACCTCCTTTGTCCCTGGATGAGATACCCTAACTTATGAGGTGGGCCATGTAGAAAGCTTTCCCTACAATGGAAGCAACATGGTGGTCAAAAGTCAAGTTGCTATCAACCTGGATGCCCAAATCCCTCACAACTGATTGCATGCTTAGGATGTTGATATTAATGTGATAATTTGAGGGGACGTCATTCTCCCCAAAGGGGATATGATGATGCATTTTTTGGTATTCAGCTTGAGGCAAGACTTCTGGCACCAGTCATTTGTTTGGGTGAAACCCTCTTGGAGGATGTCCACATCATTAGGGGAACTGATGACAGTGCCCAGCTTGCAGTCATCTGCAAACTTGGTCAGCCATATCCCACTGGTTTTGGCCTGCACCACAGAAAAGTATATCCCAAACAACAGAGGACTCCAAGACCGAACCCTGGGGTACGCCACTCGTTACAGGTCTGCTGCTTGAGGTGGCTTCCCCTATTTTGACTTGGTGAATACCATCAGTCAGTCAGTTAGCTACACATCTGGTAACATACAGATTGATGCCTAGTTGAAAGAGTTTACCTATTATGCTCACGTGGGAATAGTGTTGAAGGTTTTGGCTAGGTCAAGGTAGGTAGTGTGGGCCATCTTGCCCGCATCCATGTCTTCAAAGAAGTCGACCAAATTTAACAGACATGACCTCCCCTTGACGAAGCCAAACTGCGTGGGATTGAGTGTTTGGAGGCTACCAATGCCCTTGTTAATGAGGTCCATGATAATCCATTCCATGGCCTTGCAGATCCAGCTAGTTAGGATGATGGGTCTATAAATTTCCCCAACCAGTGGATGCTCCACCTTTGTGCAAAGGGATGACAGTGGCTGTCCTCCACTCAGCTGGGACGAAGCCACTACTCGGGCTTTGGTTGACTTGGCCGCCTGATGGTGCTGCAAGTTTCTGCCAGAGTTCATGTAGGATGCAGCCTGGGATGTTATCAGGTTCCATGAAGGCTGTATGTTATGCCTTAGAGAGAGCAGTGATGACCTGTTCCCTAGATATAAGAGGAAGGGTGCAGGTACTGGGAATGTCCTGATTTACTGATGGGTGGGGACAGAGGGGTGCAGTTTGATGAATTGGTCAGCCAGCAAGTTTGCTATATCTACAGTAGTTGTATACGTGGTGTCCTTGACTACCAGTTCTGAACAGATCTGGGTGCTTCCTTTGAGATTGCAGACATGTGAAGAAGGCCTTATAACTGTCTCTAGTAAATGTGGCCAAGTGGCCAATTTGAACTTGAAGTTTGCTTTGGAGGATTTCATTAGTGCTCTTATTTGCTTGTTCAGACTAAGGAAAGATTTGTTCCAATTGGGCACCTGCTTCTTCTTGGTCCTGGACAGCAATTTTTTCCACTGTGAATTTGTTGTGATATGTCTGATGAAGTGTGGTTGATCCAGGCAAAAGCGCTTGCTACTACTTTTTATCTGCTTTGTTGTTTTATTAAATAAATGTCTATTTTTATGCTGTGCTTGTTGTTTGCCCATTTTATACAGTTGATTTTTTTTTCCTTTTGTTATAGAGGTTATTTATTGCAGATGTCCACCCGATGGGTGTACTCTTCCTTGCGGAGGATGATTTAGTCCCGTTGGGTATTCCCGATTCCATGCATCTATATAAAGGTTTGTATAAGTGCTTTGGTATAGTTTTGGATACTGGTGCCAGTTCCTAGAAAGAGGAAGGAGGCTGTGAAGCTGCTTATACTATCCCTCAGGAGGCTATAGGTTCACAGGTAAGTACTAGGCTATCTGCCCAAGGGCATTTATAGGCCTAGCCAGAACGTGTTGGCTTTCACTGCCTCCTTAGATTAGTTCCCTGTGCCTCTGTCCAGCAGAGCCATTAGTCCCCTAATAAGCTTTGGAGGTTTGTTTGTTTGACCCTAGCTGGGGGGGGGGGGGGGGCAGGGAAGATGGTGACTTCAAAAGTGACCACTTTATGGTCAGATCTTACCAGGGAGGATGACATGGCAGGGATGCTGAAGTGGTTACTCATGCTGGTTAATACCAAGTCCAAGATTATTATTGACTAGCTGTTTCAAAACATTTCCACTGTCAAAACTGAGGAATCTTTGGGCTTTTGTGTTCTGGCATGAGTACTTTTCCCAGTCTATGTTTAGGTACAGTCATCCAGGATCAGGGTAAAGGGTTGATAGAGCTGAAGAGATCCAGATAGGCGGACTGGGCATATTGAGTCAGATTTGGGGGCTGGTAGCTAGCTATGATTTGTACAGGGGCCCTGTCAATGGCTAACTGCACCTGGAGTGTCTACTGTGCGTCATACTGTTTGACCAGCCTGGAGGTGTGTATGTCTTTAATATATATTGAAACTCCACCTCTTTTGGTTTCACTGTCCACAGTTTGGGGCCTGAATGTAGGATAGGATGAGTAACCAGGTAAGGCTGGAGTACTCTCCGCAGCTTTAAACCAGGTTTCTGTGACTGTGCAGATGTCAGCATTTTCCAGGGTTACGAATGCTTGCAATGACTGCAGTTTCATGTTTAGACTCCTAGCGTTTAGCAGCATGACCTTTAATTTGTGTTTTTTTGAAATTTTTATGTTGGTAGTTTTAACCTCATCACTTTTCCTAAAAAATCACCATAGGGAAGGAAGAGCCTTTGCCAGAAGCCTGAAGCCCAAGTGAGACAGATGCAGGCCATTTCAGGCAAAGCATTGTGGTCTGTCAAGCATATCTTCTCAGGCTGTCAGGTACTAGATCCCCCTGGAATAACACCAGAAACAAAGCCAATTTTTAAACGTCAATCATTTTCTGTTTATATTGAGGCATTATTCTGGGTGACGGGAGAATGCTGCTTAAGGCTAGGGACATACCCGCCTTGGACACATATTCATCAAGTTCAATCATCTCTCTCTTCATCCAGTCCAGGGAGGCATGTCTCAAGTCATTCATGCCAACAGTAAAAACAATGTCTATTCACACTATCAAATTAACCACAATACTCTATGTACATATGAAGCGGCAAGGGATCTAGGATCACTAGACTGAGACCTTAAAGGACAGGGGAGTGTTAAGTGAAAGCGCAACTCTGTTAGAGTTTTCAGCTGAGTTGAGAACAGAAAAAGCTGTTAAACAGGAATAATTTGTTTCCATACAATAATGCATAGCAACTAAAAGAATCAGTCAGATAAAGCCAGAAAAAACTGGGGAATAAGAATGTAAAGGCAATACACAAAGGAACAGTGGGAGGAGGACATTTGTTCAGCTCCCAAAGTTTGCAACAAAGTCTCAAGGTTTAGGATTTTTGCATGAAAGTATTTGCATACAAATATTTATACTCCATGCAGACTTTGGAGAATTTTTCCTCAGGCAGACAGCAAATGCTGGAGGTGTGATGGGAAAGAGAGGGATAAATGGATGTTTTTTTTGGCCATTAAACAAGCTGATAAACTTTACTGATGAGTACCCTGTAGGGAATTTTAATGTTGGGAGAGCAAATTATTATAACGAAGGAAATTTTCTTTTGACAGCTGGGATATAGAAACTGAATTGTCTAGACATGGAAAGGCCTTACTAAGTTTAATGCTATTTGCTGCCCAAAAAGCAGTTACAAGAAAATGTGAATCAGAATCTAAACCAACCACAACTGAAGCATGTGAATCAGAATCTAAACCAACCACAACTGAAGCATTGAATGTTATAAAGGAAATGAAAGAAATGAAGTTGGGACATTCAGAGAAGGGAAGGGACAAGCTACAGAGAAATAAATGGAATTTGCAGGAAGAATACACGTGTAGAACAATGTTCATGGGGAGGTGTGAAATTTAAGGGAAAGCAGGACTTCAGCAACTTATGTAGCTTTACAGTGAATGGTAATTGTTAAAAAGGAAATGTATTCATAACGCACAGAAATAAAAAAAAAAAAAAAAAAGTAGTTATGTACTCACCATAACGTTCCATCTCAGTAAGTAAACTTCATTTGTCATCAACATGTGGGTTTCGGATCCAGCACGGATCCGAGCCGGCAGCATATCAAGCAAAAAGATCCGAGCTCCAAGCATTTGCCACCTGCACATAACAAAAAAAACTAACAACCTGAGACACAAGTAAAGCTCATAAGTCCGAACCTCAAGCTCAGTTAAATAACCATCAAGGTCAGGGGGAAGGAGGGAGGGATGGTTGCTGACAAATGAAGTTTACCTACTCAGATGGAATGTTATGGTAAGTACATAACTTCTTTATCTGAAATAGTTAACTTCATTTGATCAGCAACCTGTGCGACAGAGTCCCCAGCTACCCGAAATCTTGGGAGGCCCTTAAGGAAGGACATTCCAGAGCACTGCAGAGCCAAAGGCAGCCCTTCCTCTCGCCCAGGTAGCCGCTGAACAAATGTCATCTAGGGAAACTAGAACGAGTAGAATGAGCATGAACTCCCATTGATTCGGGTAAGCCAGACTCTCTGTATGCTTGTAGGATACAACTCGAAATCCACCTGGAGAGAGTCACCTTTGAAACTACTTTCCCTAGAAAAGGCTTAGCAAAGGAAACAAAAAGTTGATCAGATTTACGAAAGACAGCCGTCCTGTGCAAATAACGTAACCGTCTGTGAACATCCAGCAAATGAAGTTTATATTCTCTTTTGTTCTGGAAATTAGGGAAAAAGACAGGCAAATTAATGGACTGATTAATGTTCGTCTCGGAGAGGGATTATTCCTGAGAGATACCCTACCCTTATGAAACACAAGGTATGGAGGTTTGATACAGAGAGTCTGAAGCTCCGACACTCTCCTGGCTGAAGTAATGGCTACAAAAAAGGCAGTCTTCCATGACAAGAACTTCAGATCAATGGAAAATGCGGGTTCGAATGGAGGCGCAACTAACGCCTGAAGAACTAAGGTCAGATCCCACGGCAGAGATGAATTTCTAACAGGGGGTCTCAAAAGAAAAGTGCCTTTTAGAAAGGTCTTACAAATTCTGACAGCAGCGAGAGAACCAAAGTTGTCCCCAGTATGGAAATGGGAAATGGCAGCCAGCTGAACCTTAACAGTAGATGAGCTGGCAACTTGCTGAAAAATATGAGACAAGAATACCAGTACCGCTGGAATAGGAGCGGTGAAAGGATCAAAGTTCTTTCGTGAAGCCCAAATGGAAAAACATTTCCATTTGCTACTGTAAATCTTCCCTGGTAGAGGGTTTATGTGCTGCCACCAGGATAGACTTGACTAGGGAAGAGATGGCAACTAGGGGAACTGGATCAGCCAAGCTGAGAGTTTGAGACAGTCCAGGTTCGGAGGAGCCATTCCCGAGGGATGAGAAATCAGATCCGGAATGGGATCCAAGATCCAGAGTGGAGCTATGAGATGAGACCGCAGGCAGGGGAACCAGACTTGACGAGGCCAGAATGGGGCTATGAGGATAATCTTGCTCCCCAACTGGCGAGCTTTCTGCAAAAATTTTGTCATAAGCGAAAATGGAGGATACGCATAAAGAAGACCGAGCGGCCAAGCATGGACTAGAGAGTCGCTGGGGCTTCCCCCAAAGGAGGAATTAGAGCAAAAAACTCGCTGCACTTCGCGTTGGAAGGTGATGCGAAGAGATCACAGCAAGGCTGACCCCACCTGAGGAAGATTTGTTCCGCTATACAATGATTCAGAGACCACTCGTAAGGAGAGAGGATAGTTCTGTTCAATTTGTCCACCAGTATGTTGGACTGACCTGGAATGTGAGTTGCTAACAGGAAGGGGTTGGTGGAGATCACCCATTCCCAAACTCTCATGGCTTCTCTGCAAAGGGGGTAAGACCTGGATCCCCCCTGTTTGTTGATATACCAGACCACTGACATATTGTCCGACTGGATAGCAATAGTCCCCTGAGAAAGAGAGGCATGAAGGGCCTGCAACGCTACAAGGACCGCCCTCATCTACAGGACATTTATATGCAGGATGGTCTCGGTCTGAGTCCACGTGCCTTTGACAGTGCTGCCCGCACAATGCCCCCCCACCCAAGGCGGGAGGCGTCCGTGGTCACTGTGGCCTGGGGTAGGGACATAAAGGGTCATCCTTCCCGAAGGGCTCAGTATTAAAGCCACCACGAGGGAGTTCCTGCAAACCATGCTGAGGGGAATCAGGAAGTCTAGAGGGTGGTGTAGAATAGACCACTGGGCTTGCAACGTCCACTGTAGAACCCCCATGTGCAGATGAGCGTAAGGAATCAGATTGATCGCTGTCGCCATGGACCCCAAAGCTCTCAGGACTAATTCTGCTGGGGGAGCAAGGGACTGAAAGAGGGTTAGCACATGCAGAGTCATGCTGTGAAGTCTGTCTGACGTTAGGAAGGCCCTTGGCCTGGATGGTATCTATCCTGGCTCCTATGTCTAACACTTGAACAGGCTGGAGGAAAGACTTCTTGACATTTATGGTGATCCCCAACCGGGGTGACATCTGGAGGAAGAAATCCCTGGCTAGAGAAAGTAGATGCCTGGTGGGAGCGGTGAAGCGCCGGTCGTCTAGGTACAGGAAGACCTGTATGCCCTGGAGCCTCAGGTGGGCCACTACAACTGCCATGACTTTGGTGAACACCCTGGGGGGCTGTGGTGAGACTGAAGGGTAGGACCCTGTACTGGTAATGACTGGCCCCTAGCCGAAAGCGGAGAAATCTCCTGGACCATCTGTCCATGAGAATATGGTAGTATGCATCCTTGAGGTCTATGGAGCACATCCAGTCCTCCTCCTGCAAGAGGGGCAGGATGGATTTGAGCGTGACCATCAGGAATTTCTTCTTGGCAACGAAAAGGTTCATTGCTGACAGGTCGAGAATCGGCCTCAAGTCCCCAGTCTTTTTTGGCACCAGAAAGAACCTGGAGTAGATGCCTGATCCGGACTGGTCTGGGGGCACATGCTGGATGGCTCTTTTTTCTAACAGCTTTTTTATTTCCAGAGCTGTGGCCTCCCTTTGAGTGGGTGGGACCATCTGGGAGGCGCCTTGAGTAAGGGGGCTTGTTTATGAAGGGGATTGAATAGCCTCTGGACATTATCTGAAGCACCCAGCGATCTGTCATGATGGACTTCCATTAAGCCAGATGCCTCAGAAAACGCCCCCCGACGGCCTCCAGAGAGGAGCAATCGGGCAACCCATCAGGGCTGCTGCGCGGGCCAGTCAGAAAAGGGTTCCCGTGACCCAAAGTTCTTCGGTCCCCCTCTGCCTCTGGGCCGGCGTCCACCTTGTCCCCCTCTGCCTCTGGGGGAGGAGAAGTCCTGAGCGTTCCGGGCCTGCTGAGATTTCCGGAGCCACATCTTCTTCTGCCCTCGTTGGTTCCTGGAGAAGGACCTTTGAGGGGTAAAGAAGCAGATTCCGACGGCTGACAGCGTTTTCCCGTCTTTCTCGCTCTGGATCAGCATCTCGCGTACGGTCTTCCTGAACAGGGTCGACCCGTCAAAGGATGCATTCACGAAGGACTCCGAGAAATCGCAAAGTCGAAGCCAGGCATAACGACTTAAGGCAATACCGGACCCACTAGCTCTAGCGGCTCCCTCCATGGCATGGGAAAGTAGCCACATAGAAGTATTAGAAACGGACTTGAGAGTGGCCATATGAGCCGAGAAAGTACGTTTATCCT
Source organism: Protopterus annectens (assembly GCF_019279795.1). Classification (NCBI taxonomy): domain Eukaryota; kingdom Metazoa; phylum Chordata; order Ceratodontiformes; family Protopteridae; genus Protopterus; species Protopterus annectens. The sequence continues at coordinate 841,328,113 of NC_056739.1, forward strand.
CGGCCGACATGGACTCGGGGGGAGACTCAGCATACTCTTTGACTAGGTCCCGCTGCAGTCTGATTACATGAGCCAAGTAATTCAGCGCCCTTATAGAGAAGGTAGCTGAAGCAAAAGTCCACTTTCCAATACAGTCCATTGCCCGAGACTCCTTGTCAGGGGGATGGACAGAAAAACTTTCCTGGGCAAGCTCCATTTTGGTGGCCGCCTCCACCACCATGGCATCAACCGGGGAACCCTTGCTCCACGAAGCTCTGTCTGCAGGGGGACTAAGAACCTTATCGAGCCTTCTGGGTATTGGCTCTACAGTGTCCGGCTCCTTCCACACCCTGGTGGTAATCAGGTCAACCAGGGGATCGCCTGGGGGGACACCCAAGAGGTAGATGGGCCTGTGTCGAACGCCTCCAGGAATACCGACTCGCCTGAGGAAGGTTTTTGGGTGGACCCCCCCCCCCCCCTTTGGCAGAGTATTTCCATAATGTCTCCAAAGGAGACGTCGTCGGGGGGTGATCTGGGGGAACCTTCCCCTTCCTCCAAATCTGTATCCTCGGTGAGGGACTCAGGGGAGTCCAAGTGCCTTCTTTTGCACAGGCGTTTGTGAGGGACCTCCTCGGTGGAGGGGGGGGGCTGTCCGAGGGGGGCTCACCAACAGATTCATGTTCTTCCAGGGGAACTGGCTGGGGCATCAACAACACAGGCTGTCCTAGGGGGACTAGATGATGGAGGACAAACTGAGCTGAGAGGGAGCGGGGGCGGACCCTGAGGAAAGAGTGAGGGATCTTGATCCTCCAGAGAGAACCCTCTCCACCACAAATGCCGAAGGGGAACCGGCATCTCTAAGACAGTTGGCCGGGACCCTCGGATCCAACGAGGGGAACGGTGCCAGAGCCGAAGCAGTCGGACCCGAGTGGACGGTGTGCTCCAATCGCAAAGGAGCCAAAGACACACTCACCCCCCCCCAGATCAGATGCCCAACTCTCGGCTCCGAGAGCTCAGATCTGAAAGTGGATCCGATAAGCTTGAGGGCATGGATGGCGTCGAGGTAGCAATAATCATCTGCGCCGACCCCCTGACTCCGGGGCTCCTCGGATCCGAAGACTCCGAAATCCGGTGGTGGATCAGAGAAAGAGCTATCGGGGCGAACAGCGGAGCTGAGGCAGCAACACTCCCCATCTGCAGCTGAGTTTGCAAGAATCGATGCATCATCCGGTCCATATCTGCCCCCGAGATGCTGCGGGTAGACCTGGAGGAAGCCACCGAAGCCAGCCGGGAGGGCCGACGTGGCGAACACGACCTCGAGGCTGGTCAGGTCTCCTCCTCCAGCTCCGGAGAGTAATGTGGCTAAAGGAGCCATGGGGAGGAAGGCTTGGAAACTCTCAAAGGAGAAAAGACATCTTTAGCGAGAGGTGCCGAGGGGTCCAGTTCGGCCTGCCGCTTGTGGCTTCTTTCTCTCTCCCTCTCTCTCGCTTCTCTCTTTTTTGCCCTTCTTGGCCTCTCGTTCTCCCTGAGACAAGGTGGGAGGGTGAGTCTCAGACAGGGGAGAGGGCCGGCTGGCTGGGCAGCCGCAGCTGTCGCTACAGAGGGGGAAGGAGAAGAAGCGGATTCTGCGGGTAGAAGACCTGCCAGAATCAGCTTGTTCCTCCTATCCCATAAGGCGCAGGGGTTGAAGGCCGCACAGATCTGGCAGCCCGAAGAAAGATGCGGAACCCCCAAGCAGATCACGCACTGAGTGTGACCATCCATTGGCGACAGCTTATGGCCACACTCCGAGCACTTGGAAAAAGTCACTTTATGACTGTCAGCCATACTTTAACACACACGCTCACGTAAAGGAGGGAAAAAGGGACCTACTAAGGGATGGACAACTACCAAAGGTGAAGGGGGAGATAAAGGCTAGAGAGAATGGACACCCGAAGAAAAAAAAAACTAATATGCACACACACACCTAAAAACTAGGCTAAAAGAAAAGCTGGTAGTAAAAAAGATTTGCTACACTTGCCTGGAGCTCGACAAATCCTGTGCTTGGCAAAGCCGCGGCAAACGAGATCCGGGGATTGGAAGGAGGTTGCAGTGTGGTAAGGGTAAGGGGGAGGGGCTTGGAGCTCAGATCTTTTTGCCTGGTATGCTGCCAGCTCGGATCCAAAACCCACAGGTTGCTGATCAAATGAAGTTAACTACTTCAGATAAAATGTTTGTAATGGTTTGTTCTGTTTCTATTAAGTCATGCGTATCAAAGTCATATAAGTAAATTTAATAAAGGTGTTTAAAAACAGGTTAAAGTTCTGGAATGTATTTCTTTTATTAAGAAAGAACATGAATAAAAGTTTAACTGCTGTAGTAGCACTCAAGATTTTCCAAGGGTATCGAGTGCTAAGACCATTTACACCAAGGCCACACCTCCTTTCTCCAAGACAGCCATACCAGTCAACCTAGAGTAAACATAGGGAAAGCAATCCAGTAAAATAGGTTATATTTAGAGGAAGACAGCAAGTCATGCTGCTCAACATGAAGAGAAGTTTATTACAAAGGTTTGAAGGGTCCTGAGTTGCAAGTCTGTTCTCTTCTCAATGTTTTATGTACCTACCTATGTACCTACTGGTGAAGACTTAGGTCCCTGGTCCTAGTACTGGTGGAGTCACTGTACTTGCAGAAATAAAGAAGGTCCTGGTCAACCAAGTCTGAAAGTCTCATCATTTTTGATAGTGCTATACAATAGGTTCACAGATATTTACTAGGTTACTGATTTGTGTGGATCTTAAAAGCCTAGTTTTACATTCAAAATGGTAATTATTTTTAGCTCTTATACTTTGTACAAAACTAACCCAGAGATGGGCTGAACAAGAATATGTTGGGACATTTATATGCTTCCCCTGTCCAAGAGGGACAAGTGTGCAAAACTGGAGATGAATTTGTTGTTACCCATTCACCATTCATTTGTCCAAATTGCATCTGAATAGATTAAGAGAAGTACTTTGCTCTATAGTGAGTGGAAGACTGTGCTATAGAAGAGCTATTCTCTGTGATGCATACCTACCCTCCAAAATATTCTAATGATTTGTATATTATTTATGATATACTACCTTTTTTTTTCTAGTGAAAAGGCATTGCGGTTGTTCCAGTTGCAAAAAGTATTTTGACAGGTACATAACAAAAGGACCCTTATACTCAACAAATCAGTCTAAAGAGAGCAGGGGACAGGGGAAACAATTACATCCCCAGATCCGGATGCAATGCCTTTAGCTATAAGTTGCGCGATGAAAAAGGATTTCCTTACAACAGTAGATACATGGTAATACTGCGGTGGTGGTGCTGCGGTAGCATTGTCGCCTCATAGTAAGACGTTGTCCTGTTAGATTCTCAGCTAGAGCGTCTTCTGTGTGGAGACATGCATGAATGGGCGCACCTTCGCTGAAGGTTGTGCATCAGGGCTGGCAACTCGGCACGTAAAAATCTAATGCCAATCATTAGCGGACCGGAGTTCCGCTGTGGCGACCCCTAACCGGGAAAAGCTGAAAGACACAACAACAAGACACAAGTAGATACAAGGCAATCAAAGGACAACTCATTGTCAATACAAGTTCCCAGATCCCTAAATATGGGATCAATTTTCAGGGCTGTGTTGCCAATGTGATAGTTACAAGAAGAGTTGTACTTGATGAAGGAAATTATTATGCACTTTTAAGTATTTAGTTTTAGACCATAGTTTTTGACACCATCTATTTGTTTGGGATCAGGTCATATTGGATGATCATTGTGTCCTCTGGGGAGTTTATGATGGCAGCACCTACAAACATGATCAGCAACAAACCCTTAACATTAGCTTTGACCTTCGAGAAGTGAATGCTAAAAAGGAGTGGTCCAAGTACTGAACCCTTGGGTACATCACTGTCAGGTCTTTAGTGGAGGTACAGCTGCCCTCCCTTACTTATTAGGGTCTATATGAGAGCAAACCTGTTATCGAACGAGATACATAAAGACTGTCATTTAGCTGGGTATATTTATCTATGATAACCAGATAAATGTGGGATTGTGTCACTTTTGCAAGTTCTAGATGTGTGCTGTGCCTTGCCCATTGCTCCAGTAGCTTTTTTGAAGAAGTCAACCCTGTTACATAGGCAGGACCTACCTTGACCAATCCAACCTGGGTTGGGTAGAGAGTATGTAGGTTTACCTATATCCTTGTTTATATCAACTCCATAATGACACTTTTCATAACTTTAAAGATGAGACAGGGCAGGCTTATGGGTCTACAATTCTCCATATCCACTTGAAACCCCAGCTTAGTGTAATGGAACTATGCATGAAACTGCATTTAGGCTACAGCCTACAACTTTAAGTACCTGAGACATAGTGGTATTCATCGTGATCCTTAAAAAGAGATAAAGGAGTCCCAAGCAATGGTCAGCCTGAAAGTGGGAGTGTCTATTACCTGAGTGACTGGGTTCCAAGCACTTTCACCCCATGTAACCTCTAGTTCAATATAACTATATACATGCATTTGGGGAACACTCTGGGGATAAACCGAGACCAAACAGAAGAGTCCTAAAATCGATACTGCCTGCCTCCTGCCCAGAAGCACTCTACGTCCTGGACTTCTCAGTGACACCAAAGTAGAGAGAGGCATATTGAAGGTCCAAGTATCAAATAACTGTCTACTTTGACCAAGCACGGAAAGAGGGACTGTACCAGGACCATACAAAAAAATTTTACACACACAAAAAAACAAAACAAAACTCAGGAAACCAGAACTCTCAAGCAACCAGAAAAAAAAATAGAAGAAATACAGTACAATTTTCATATGTTGCACTCCCCCCGCCTCCCCAAAAGAAACATACCTTACATTTTAAGAAGGAAGATAGGAATACATTCCCTCTCTCCCCAACCTAGGAATAAGTCAAACCAAACAAATAGTATAGGGTACGGTATTCGTCAGGCCCACTTTTAATAGTAACTCTCAAGCAACCAGAAACTACAGTTATCCGGCATCTACCAATCCCCATGGGTGCCAGTTAACCAAGAGTTTACTTTACACATATACACACAGAAACACGCATATTGGTCGTAATGTGACCCATTCTGATCTGGTGGGACCTACACTCTTTTGACAGGCGACTTACCTCTCTTCTTTTCACACTTTTCTAACAGGTGTTATGTCAGGCAGGGCTGCTCGATGGGCAGCCACTTGGGAAGGTAGGAAGACGTATGGCCAGTTGGGTAAAGCTTCAGGGATTTTGCTACCTACCTAATGGGGAGCTGTAGTTTTTCTGACGTTTCAGATTCTCTCTTCCTTTGTTTTGGAAGTCACCATGAAATTTCTAGTTTCTTCCATAATCTAATTCTGGTGCTGCTGGACATGCATAAACCACAGATGAAATGCGTTTGTTTTGTCCTTGAAAACAGGCTACTGCCGAGTACACAACTTCATACTAAAACAGCTGTGAGGGCTTTGCCTGCCTTCTCCATGTTCTCCAATATGTTGCTTTCCCTTTTAAAAGTCTATCTCACAACTGCTCCAGTGACAGTTTCATTCTGTTGACCAGCTCATGCTGCGACTGAATCATATGGGCAGTTTATAGCACTCAGGGAAAATATGCAGGATGGATAAACATGCTTCCCGACTCTATACATAGCCATAAAATCATTACCAGATGAATGGACTGCAGTGTTCAGCCTAGCTGGAACCTTTTTAAGGATTGCCAACACAGCAATTAATTCAGGCTTTGGGGTCTCCAACCACTAGTTTCAATGTTTAGGGGGTCTGGAGGATCCCACCCTGCTTCCTTGATACAGGTACCACAGTATCAGAGTTGTCCCATACCACATTGATGACAACTCTCAGCATTTTCATCAGCCAATAGCTAATCCAAGGAAACGGATAGGAGATCTGAAAAGCCTCTTGCAAGGCCTTCTATGTGAAGGACACCGGGTTCCCTAGGCTATCTTCCCCCATCCTCAGAATTTCTAAGGCTTCCCCGAATTTGGGGTTTTCTGAAGAGATGGACAAGAATCTTCCATCTTTCTTGTCAATGAAATCTGGTATGAGCGACTCAAAAGGAGAGTCCACACACTTCCTTTTCCCCCTATACTTTCTGCCGGTCCTTGGTGACAATGGGTCCAAACACATTAAAGAAACAAAACTTTGGCGTGAGGTTATTGGCAAACACTGCCCTCAGACCTGAGACTCTCTCTGCTGCTACAGGACAAGTAAGACAGCAATAAAGTTCTGCCAAAGAAATATTTACTATCTTAGGGCGAACAGTTAACGAAGATGACAAATACAGAGTTGGCTTAACCTATGTTGACAAAGCATCAACACTAATGGCACTGGTGTCAACAACAATCAGGATTAGCACAGAATTTGATCCTGTAATGGTCTTTGCCCAGTGCTGGAACTGACAAGACAATCAACACAGGAAGCATCAATGCAGTAGGGTACACTAACAGTTCAGCTGCTAATGCCATGGACTGCTAACTTGAGATTAGGACTACATCAGTGTTAGCAGGTCTTCTGTTGTTGACAACAGCATTGCGTGGGCAAATGCCAGCCTCCTCAGTATTGGTCTGGATATATATGCCAGTAAGGGAAACCTAGAAGGCTTAATACAGAAAGGAAAGGTGAAAAGAAGGCCCCAAACCACCCTAGAAACAGACAGATGAAGCTGCAAACTTTTTTTTTTTTTACAGAATTCCAATAAATAATGCCAGTAAACTTGTCATAGTCTTGTCTCTGGAGGAGCCAGTGAATCGGATCTTGCAAGAATATGAGACAACTTAACCAGGAAAATTAAGCTACGAAGGTTTACCAATTGAACAGATCACTTAAAAGTCACACCATCTAAAGTAAAGGAATCCCATCATCAGTCATGTGTTTTTTACATTAGAGACTGGAAAAGAATGTTGCCATTTCTTAAATTTGAGCTTTAACTTTCCTTTGTATTTTATAGAAAATACAGAATTGACTGTAAAAAAAAACAGCTGGCTCCTAGGTTGATGATCTTGGTTTGAAAATATTACTCAGCCTGGAAGAGTTAACTGGCCTCTGCAGTGAAACAGACTTCTCAAGCAGAAAAGGTTTTGACTTGTTCTTTAAATCCCAAAGTTCTGCGAGTATTCTTTAAAGTACAGTTCAGAACCTTTCCTGCTTCAGAAAACACTCTGCAGAGGCCAGTTAACTCAATACGCTCATCGGGGAGAACAATCCCTGTTGGCAAACGAAGATGTGAACTGCACATGCAAAAAATCTGGACAACAATTGGAATGCAGCACATAACACACAATTCCTGGGAAGAAACTGACAGCAGTAGAATTCTCATCAAGCAAGACAATTTATTTTCATTTGAATTTGTTAACCATGGTAGAACACTGATCCCACTGGACATATTTTAGTTTCAGCCAGGGTGAGGGGGTGATAAACACAATCACTACACTGACCTCACTGGGCATATTTTAGTCTCAGCCAGGGTGAGGGTGTGATAAACACAATCACTACATGACATCATGTAGAGAGAGAGAGAGAGTGAGTGACCTCCTAAAAAAGGTTACTATTTGATTCTGCTTTGCAATTTTTCATAAAAGTTTATTTTGCTTCACTCCAACATGTAGGAGAGTGAATGGAAGAAAAGATGACCACGCCAGACACAGTCTCCCTCAATGAATTCATGAAAAGACACAAAACAAATCTAAAAATCACAAAAATAAAGCAACATGTATGAAATCGAATTCTTTTACAGCCACAAGTTAACACAGCAAATGAACTATTATTTGCAACATGTTTTGCTGTTGCTATGAAAATCAATGCGTACCAAGTCAATCAAGAGGTCTTTATTCACTTTGCAGCAGGCAGAACATTGTGATAAAGCTCATCGCTAGTTAGACCCCAAAAAAGCATGAGAAAACACTTCCTGTAAAGCAAAATCACCTCTGCTACACGCATCGTCTATCACATATTCATCAGATTGCTACGCTGTACTGCTAACCTTTCTTCTGAAAATTACTCAAGCAAATTCAATGTGAAACAGTGTGCCAAAAATAGTTAACTTGGAAAACTTTACACCATTACATTAAAATGAAGTACACATACTCAGCTACCTAGGAAAGAAAGCATTTATTTGTAAATAAAATCGCACTTTTTAGGCTGGTCTTCCGTAGGAATCTAGGATTCAAAGGAGTAAGAAAATCTAAAGGTGTGAAACTCATTACTTTCGTGTTCACTATTATGGAACAAAATTTTAACAAAAACTCGACAATAATCACTGCTGTCATGAAAATGATTATCTATGAGCATATTCATCATAGTCTGTCACACCTTTAATATAGAATTTAATGCTTTTTATAGGATACACAACACCCAGTAGGAGTCCCTTATCCAGCTTTTGGTAGAACACACACACGTTCAACAGGGGAGCAGTGGTTGATTCTTACCATGTGTGAGTGTATACACAGCCATACTACTAAGGAAACATTGCAGACTATACTAAGAAGTCTGAGAGCTTCTTAACGACTATCAAAGCTTTTGATAAAAGTCAGAGAAGGATGGAGATTAGATCCAATTTGATGGAAGAAGTTCAAGAGTGTAACAACTGCAGACTTGCATTAACCTTCTTGCCATTATGTAGGGACAGTTGAACATTTACATGCTTATACATTTTGCTAACCAGGCGCTCAGTGAGTCATTTTCAGTCACATATCAGGCTATCATAATAGTAGCAGCACAAACAATAAGAGTAATTTGGTAGTAAATAAAATCACAGCTGTGGCACGACTGTCATAGGCAAAACACAACTGAACCAGACTGACTTCACTCATGTAAATATTTTGATTAAAGTGCAGGAGAAAACAGACTACAAATATCAGAAAACTCATCAAACCTACTGGAAACCACCATAGGTGATGCATACAATGTAATCCACGGTTTAAAGCAGTTGGTTTTACAGTGCATTTTGCAATACAGACAACCAAGTCCTACTGCACAAAATGCCATGTAGGTAACCACAATGTGGAAAGCAGTTTTTTCTGCCTCATTACAATTTTCCCTTGCAGCCTTTCCAAGGACCTACAGCACTTGAGTTACTTTTAGATGCAAGCGCATCAAGAGGTAAGAGGCTATAGTCATAACAACAGTTGTGCTACACATGAGAATGCTAACGAGTTCTGTTTTCCCCTCTAATGCCTTACAATCGAGGGAAACACTGAACACAAACAAATGTAGCTGCTGACTGTGCTGCCGATACTCCAGTCAAGCTGAACTAAAAATGACACTACCCATTGGACTGATCTACAGCTGAACTCAAACATATAACATAATGCTATATAAAGCTCAAATATAGTGCAGGTATATGAAACACTGTCCTGAGCAGAAGATATGCAAGTGACAAGACACCTGCCTGGCAAAGCCTCAGATCATGACATTACTCTGTATCAATATACTTACTGTGTGAGCCAGTTTTAGTCCAACACGCAAGCATGCAAAAATAGTGTCTGCTGCATGCACCCTATATAACCAGCCACAGAAAACGTTCAGTGTAGCTCAAGGGGAGAAATCCCAACCATACTGCCTAAGTGACTTCTCCCTCACAGAGCTGAAGTCAATCTCCTCATAGAACAGCACTTCTTCTTTCGGCTTTTCACGGTTAGGGGTCACCACAGCAGAACTCCAGTCCGCTAATGATTGGCACTAGATACCTTTGGAAAAGTCACTTAAGCATTAATCCATAACAGGCAGGCAGATTCCCAAAACAAAATTCATTCTGGTTGACTCCTGATTTGTACAAGTTCCACTGCAGGACAACTGTGTCAAAGTCCAGTTGTGTAAAATCTTACCATAACAGTAGATGTTCTTTCTCTTCACTGTTGCAGTATTCATAACCAAAGGGATCTCCTGCTAAGGGTAGCCAACATCCGTTCAGTATACCAAAGCCTTTAGTACTTACAGGTGTTGTACATCACACATACACTCCCCATGCAAGGCATAGGGCATAAAGGTGATGTACTCACACACACTCAACTGAAAAAGCCCCAAGAGGAACAGAATGCCCTTGGGACAAGGAAAAACATGTGCATTCAGAAGAAGAAATGGGGAGAAGAGCCCCTCAGCCAGGAGGACAAGAAAGAACAGGCTACAGCAGAGGGGACAGATGGGAGGGATCAAATACTGCAACAGTCAACAGAAGGACATTCACTGTTGTGTTAAGATTTTACACAACTGTGCTGTGTCCATCCATATCACTGCTGCAACACTTACAACCGAAGGGAGAGTACAAAAGCTCAAGAGGAAAACCAGGAGGAAGACACCATGAAGAGCCCTCCAGAAAACAGTCTCTAGCCTTGGAAATGACATCCAACTTGTAATACTTACTGAAAGTATGAACAGAACAAGTAGCAGCCTCAAAGATGGAATGGGTATCCCCTCCCTTGAAAATAGCACCAGAGGTGGCAATAGCCCGGGTAGAACGAGCCTTTAATGACGAGGAAAGACATTTACCATGAAAAGAACAACAAAAAGAAATGGCCTTTTGTAATCCAGGAAGAGATGGTTTGCTTAGAAGCAGCCGAACCCGAAGTCCTGGGATGAAAACAAACAAAAAGCTGCTCAGATTTGCAATTAACTTTAGGTTTATCCAAATAATATCAGAGCTGTCTTTGCAAGTCCAAGATGTGAAGAACCTTCTCATTGGCAGACTGCAGAGAAGGAAAAAAGGAAGACAGATGAATACACTGAATAAGGGACAACTCAATGACCAACTTCAGCATAAAAGAAGGGTTAGTACGAAGAGTCATCCTGTCTCTGAGGAATATCAAGAAAGAAGGAACAGCCATGAAAGCCTGGAGATCAATCAACTGAAGTACAAGCCGATTTAAAGTATACTTTGTTCTGCAATTGCACTGCTTTACAGATAGTATTTGTTTCACTGAATATTAACTGAATATTGCGGTCTCTCTGCAGTTAGCTTGCTAGAAGTGTAGCCACACTTCTTTGATATTCCGTGTTTAACTCTTAGCCTAGAGGGTTTCTCTTTGCCTTACAAGTGTTAGTCACATACCTGTGTATTTATTTCTGCTCAATATCCAAGCTGTTTGGCTGGCTGGTAGCCACCCGCAATCAACTGAAGTACAAGCTGATTTAAGTATACTTTATTCTGCACTTCTATTGTTTTACAGGTAAGTAGTGCATTTTGTTCCATTGAATATTAATTAAAAATTGTGGTCTCTCTCCATTTATTTTCTCACCCTCCCTCCTTGTTCTTGTTGTGGTATTAATCTTGGTGGCTTAGGAATTGCCCCCCCCCCTTGTAAATTTGTGTTTGGACACTTCTCCTGGGCCCATCTCATTTGCTCACGCAACGGAGTACAGTGAGATCATATTTTGATTTCAGACACTCCTACCAGTCCTAACTCTTCTCTCTCTCCACCAACAAAAAATGTATTTATAATTTATTCAGATGCTCTTACTGTAACTGTCTTCTACCTTCTTTATTACCTTAGCATGCTGCTCTGTGTGCTCTTAAGTACTCAAGTGCTCTTATTCTGCACTTATTACTGCTTGTTAGTAGCTTGATTAAATGTTCATGGTATTCTAAGCATCTTAGTTTTATGTTTAGCACGTGTGCTTCAGGCCAGTTATTTTACATTTAGGGTTTTTGTGGACAAACCCTGCTCTCCCCAAGTCCACCAAGTATTCAGATCACGATGTCTGGACATTTCCCATCAGTTTCCCCAGCTAGTCTGGTCGACATGGGCATACTGAGACAGTGTAGCAACTGCTTCATGTTCACAGACAGTCTCCTTCTCCAAGTACATAATTCTTCTACTTGCGAGAGATGCATTACATCAGTAAGCTGGAATCCATGCTCTCTCATACCACATTCAGTACTCCTGACAAAGAGGAGATTGCCAACACAAACACCACACCACCCACATCAGAGTCACACACCCACCTATGAAGGGGTCCTCAACAAAAACTTACCTAAACAACAGAGACTCCCAGAACATACTCACAAACATTCCACACACAATGCCAATCACATCGCACACAGCAGTCAACACACCAGTGTCTCACAAACACAGCCCATTAGGCATAACAATAAACCAACGCAGCCCATAAGGCATAACAATAAACCAAACATACTAGTCACTGGCGACTCAATAGTGAGAAAGGCAGGTGTGTCCCTAGCCCTGAGCAGCATCCTACCTTTACCAAGAATGATGTCACAATACCAACAAAAATGACTGACTTCAACAATTGGCTTAGTTTCTGGTGTCTTTCCAATGGGATCCAGTATCTGTCTGCTTGGGATGACATGGTTGACAGGCCTCGATGTTTTGCCAGAGATGGCTTCCACCTGTCACCCCTGGGGCTCCAGATCTTGGCCAAGTTTCTTGCCTCCCCCATTGTGCCTTTTTTAGGCTATGTCCCAAAGACAAATCTTACAACATGAAAGATGCGTCAAAAAGCAAATCGAAGGTCATACTGCTCAGTGCTAGGAGCCTTACTCTGAAATAAATGCACTCGGTGGAGGCTCTCCTCACAATGGAAGATGCCGATGCCTATGCAGTCACAGAAACTTGGTTCAGGGCTGCAGAGAGCACCCACGCCTTACCAGGCTATACCTCATTCCACACTTTCCGACCCCAAAATGAGGTCAGAAAGACTAAGGGTGGTGGAGACTATCTTCATTAAAGACAGGCACATCTTCAGACAGGTTTACCAGCAAAACGCACTGGAATTACTCAAGGTACAATTGACAGTTGGCAAGACACCCATCCAAGTTATAGCCAGTTAAAGACCCCCCTCCATGCCTCAGGACACCCACTCCTACTACCTAGACCTACTCGACTCCATCAAGTACCCCCCCAACAGCCTGATCCTTGGTGGCTTCAACTACCCTACCATAGACTGGGTGAACTATTCCTGCACTAATGCACTCACCCAACAACTCTTTGACTTCATCAATTCTAATGCACTAGACCAGCTGGTCTCATCCCCCACAAGGGGAGACAACATACTGGACTTGGTTCTCACCAACATAAGTGACCACTGCACCACTCTCATAGTATGTTCTTCCCTGGTGAGATCAGATCATCAGTCTCATTCCCTGGTGAGATCAGATCATCAGTCTCACTCAAAGTTTCTATCCTACCCAACCCCTCCCCAGCCATAACCAGGCTAAAACACTTCTCAAAAGGTGACTACACCCTCCTAAGGGAGGGTATCAGCAGCTTCACACCACCGCCCCCCTCAGAGAATGCAGACAACTATGACGTCTAGTACGCCACTGCAGTACAGAATCACCTGTACAACTGCATGGATTCAGCCATACCCAACAGAACTAAAACCTGCTCCTCAAGGAAACACAAACCTGTCTTGTGGACATCCTCTATCAACAGGCTTTACAGCAAAAGGAAAAAAAAACTGTTGTCCAAGGAACAAATTCCAAATCGGAAAATCGCCCTCCTCTGCCTCAACAAGCAAATTAGACCACTAGTGAAAAACTCCAAAGCCAATTATGAGTTGAAACTAGCCTCCAAAACAAAGGGAAACCACAAGTCCTTCAGTTACGTTAGGAACCTCCACGGCAAAGCCCAAGTTTGTTCCAAATTAGTACTTAATGGTACCACTTACACAGATCCTTCCAACTTAGACAACCTGCTAGCTGATATGTTCAGCGTAAACTTCACCCCCTTATAGCCCCCCCAAAGGCCCAGTCGTCATCCCCAATACTTGTTCCACACCTCACATCTATGTAGATCAAGTGTTAAAGCCCCTATCCAAGGCAAAGAACACAGCTTCCATGGGTCCTGATAATATCCCAGGCTGTATTCTGCAACATCTCCAGCAAGAACTAGCGTCGCCATTAAGCACCCTATAGTGGAGAACCACCACTGTCATCCCCTTGCACAAAGGTGGTGCCACCTCTGACCCGGGAAACTATCATCCCATTAGCTTGACAAATCTGATCTAAAGCCATGGAGTGTATTATTATGGATCCATCTCCAAACACTCAACCCCACCTAATTAGGATTCGTAAGGGGCCGATCTGGTCTATTAAACCTAGTGGACTTCTCCGAGACTGTCACCAAGGCTCTGGATGAGACAAAAGTCAGTACATACAGCTTACCTTGACCTGGCCAAGGCCTTTGACACAATTCCCCACTTGGGCATCACCAAAAAGCTAACACGTCTTGGTGCTAATCCCCATCTCATCAGATTGGGTGGCCAACTGGCTCAGAGATAGGTCTGCTGTTGTAGGTGGCAGTGCTTATTTTGACCTTGTGGGTCTTTTCACTAGTGGTGTTTTCCAGAGATCTGTCCTGGGACCCCTACTGTTTGGCATCTACTTCTCAGAGGTCCAGGTAAAGACAAAGGGCCTGTGGCTGACCAAGTCTGTGGATGACAGTATGTTGGGTGCTGTCATCAACTCCCCAAATGATGTTAGCATACTGCAAGAGGGTCTCACAGCTACAAATTACCGGTGCCAAAGTCATGGTCTTAAGTTAAACGCAAAAAAATGTATTATCATACCATTCGGCAAAAACAAGGTCCCTACTGATTACCACATCAAAGGCAACCCCCTAAGCACATAACCCCTGGTGAGAGACCTGGGTACTCAGGTTGACAACAATCTCACATTCGACTATCATGTGGCGGCAGTGGTCAGAAAAGTCTTACTTGGTTCATCTCATAAGTAAAGGGAATGCATCTAGAAAAAAGGAGGTTATTACCACTCTGTACTCCTCCCTCATTAGACTTATTGAGTATAATGCCCCGTTTATTATGTACCTCTCCAAACACCTGCACCAACTGGAAAGAGAATCCATGGCCTCCAACACCTGTCCTATGCGGATGGGCTCAAATCATTATCACTTTACTCAGTATCATACAGACTGCTTAGAGGCGATATGTGTCTCGCCTACAAGGCAATATGGGACCCTGCCCTACTAGAGATGCTCCATATCCATAAGTCTAACTCCTCATGCATTACCCGCTCAATAGCCCTAAATCTAATATACAACATCAACACAACCTGCTGGAGAGACAGGTCTGTCTCCCAGAGGCTGCCCAGTCTCTGGACTAGACTTCCCATACATGTCAAACAGAGTACCTCGCTGACCCTCTTCAACACAACTTAGAGGAGTGGATCCCAGGGGCTCCACCTTTGTCCCTCATTGACAGGGGCGACAGGTGCTGACTGAGGTTTCTTTTTTTGAGGATAAAGTCTCGGCTAGGCTTGTAAGGGCCCCAGAGCCATTAGCCTAGTAACCTCCTATGATCCTAAAGTGAGAGCAAAAAGAACAGTTGTCTTAATACAATCTTGTAAGGAAGCAGAAGCAGCAGGCTCAAAAGGAGCCAGAGTCAAATTTTCAAGAACAAAACTGAGGTCCAAGGTTGGCAAAATAGGCTTACTAGGAGGCTGGATAAGAAGGATACCTTTAATAAATTGCTTGACCTCAAATCTAATGGCAGACATGCAGAAATTGTTGAGAGATGAGCTTTAACTAAAGAATATGCTAACTCAATATGGAGTAGATTACACAAATAAGACAGAAACACAGGAACCACCACAAATAGGGGATCCTGATGGTGAAAAAGGCACCAGACAAAAAATCTTTTCCATTTGTGCAAATATGATTTGTGGAGGCTTCATGGCCTCCTGCAGGACCAGAAGCATGTCTCAGAAAAGAAGTGCCTAAAAGGGATCAAAACCCTATCATTCACAGCGTCAGTTAAAGAGTAAACAAGTGTGGATGGATAACAGACCCCTTAGCTTGTGTGAGAGAGTCCACCCGGTGAAGTAACTTGTGGTGACTGCACTCAGTCAGGTGAGAAAGGAGGAGTGAACCAATGTTATTTGCACGTAAAGGACGTCACTAGCAACATTTTGGGAGAGTCCTACCTAATCTTCCAAAAGATTTGTAGTAACAAATGAAGGGGAGAAGGCATACAGAAACATCCCCTTCCAAGGAAAAGATAGGGCATTCACTTTCCAAGCCAGAGGACTTGGGACTCTGGAACAGAATAGAGGAAGTTGTCTGTTCAGAGGGGAGGTAGAAAGATCTACCTGAGGAATAACCCACCGATGGGCAATGTCCAGGAACACATCTCTGTGAAGAATCCATTTACTAGCTTGTTTGCTGGACCTGCTCAGAGAGTCTGCCACTGGACTGTGCTCCAAGGGAATGCAAACTGCCTGAGAGGTCACTTGATACTGGACAGCTAGATCCCAAACCTGAACAGCTAGTCCCCAAAGAAGATAGGACCTTGTACCCACTTGCATGTTGGCATACCACATAATGTGGTATTGTCTGTGAAAGTTTTGAGGGGCCCAGGATGAAAAAGGGAATGAAAATCCTGAAGAGCTAGAAGCAAAGCCCTCAGTTCCTTTACACTGATGTGGTCCAACCTCTGATGAAGAGGCTAGAGAAACTAAACCTTGAGACAGCCAAAGAAGCCACCCTCCATTCCCTGTCTGAGTAGTCTCGAACATGCTCCTGAGTCAGACATAGAGCCTAGAAAGGAAGCCCAGGGTTGAGAAACAGTTGACAAATCCACCATTAAAGTTCAAGCTTGAGACAAGGAAGTATGGGAACTGAGAAGTCCAGGTGGTGGCAATGCTGAAGCCACACTGTAGCTTTCTCATGTGGAGCCTGGCCAGAGAGAGCATGGGGATGGTGGAAGCCATGAACCCTAAGACCCTGAGAAATTCCATTGTCGTGACCAAAGCCAGAGAAAGAAGGGACCAAAAAAGGCAGTAAGAGGCAGGGCCTTGGGGGCAGGCAGAGATGCCAGCATGGGAAAGGTCTGAGTCCTGTTACCAAGAAAAATAAGAATCTGAAAAGGGATCAGAGCCGAGCCGATTTCTAGAAGTTTATAATGAACTCCAGACTGCACAACAGGGAAATAGTAAACTGGAGATCCTGAAGCACAGCATCATGGGAAGAAGCCTGAAAGAGCAGATCGCCCAGAAAGGGAAAGATATGAACTCCTTTCATCCTGCAAAAGGCAATGACAGGAGCAAGGCATTTGATGAATACCTCTGGGGCAGTAGAGAACCAAAGTGAAAAGCAGAGAACTGAAAATGCAAGGAAGAAACAGAGAATTGTAAAAAATTTCCTGAAAAGGGGATGGATGGGGATACGAAGGTAAACGACCTTGAGATCCAGGAAAAATCAGAAAGGCTTGAAGTAGAAGAAAGGGGGAAAAAAAAGAATCTGAAAAGACAACATTCGAAAGGAGTCTTGAGAATGGTGTTGAGCTAGGAAAGGTCCAGAATTGGCCTCCCAAGTGCCCTCCTTTCTGGAAACCAAAAACATTTTGGAATACTCCCCCCCTCCCTACATGTGCAGGAGACATGCCTTGAAAGGTGCCCTAGACAAAAAGAGAATAGAGTACCTCTGGGAAAAGAGGAAGCTCTTCCCAAGGAGATTAAGGGCTGCACAAAACGGTAGAAGGAATTTCCAAACCAGGTTTCTAGGAAGTAGGGGTCTGAGTAGACTTAGCAGGTGGTGCACGTCCAGAACCCTTTTTTCCTTATGTGGAGGGTGAGACTGCCTGCGAACAAATGTAGAGTTGGAGGGGTAATTCCTCTGAAACTTAGGAATAGCAAGAAACAAAAATATGTTTCAACTCCTGCAGGACTTTACCCTTATCCTGGACAGATTTTTATTATTATACAAAGAAGCATCCAACAGTCTTGCCTTAATCTCATCAGGTAAAGCCTGAAGATGAAGTCAAGAGTAATGTCTCATAAAAGAAACAAAAAGACAGCAGCCCTGGAGGAAGCATCCACTGCATCATAGCTGCATTTGATAAGAGTGGTGAGCAACCTGAGAAATGCAGCCCAACAGAGAAAGGGCAGAAGCCTTCCCCTCAGACTCAGGAAGGTCAGACACTTTTGGAAACCTAAGAAAGGAGGGCCAAAAAAATACTTGGTCATATCAATCTGGTAGCTGGTGGCCCAAAAGAATAAGTGGCAGCAGTATAAAGCTTATTGCCCAGCCTCTCCATGGCCCTACTGTCCTTATCTGAAGGAAGCAACTTGGTAGAAAGCAAAAAGCTTGCAGGGTTTGTCAGAAGAGACATGGACACTACAGAATGTGCAGAAGAGCATTAATAAAATAAATTTACATCCATCAGGCATCTTGTAAAACTATAAAAGTTTCTTGGGAGCTGAGAATCAAAGGCCACAGAAGCTGCTGAAAAAGGTATTCAGGACAGGAGGAACAGCTGATGGCTTAGAAGAATCCATCTAGAAGAGCTCATAATACCTTTTCTGAATATCACTGACTTGAAAACAATCCTCTTTATATAAAAAAAAAAAAAAAAAATTTTCATCACACAAGCAACAGTATCCCCAAAGAAGAGTATCTACAATGGGGAACCTGGACTAACAGAATCCTCCTCCTCCTCTGAGCCAAATTTCAAAGGGGAGGAGATCTAAGAAGAGTAAGCCATGGACTCTTCCCCAGAATCCAGATCCTTATCTGATGAGTCTAGTTCCCTAGGAGGAGCAGGCAGACACCCCATGAGAAGGCTTTAAAGCATTAAACAAGCCCCAGAGTAAAATACTGCCATTCACATTGGGGATCCTTAACTACAAAGGAAATGTGGTTTTCGGTTTCCTGTTCTGCAGGATGTCTGCACGAAACACCCTTGGAGGGTCAGACCCCTGGCGACATTCAATAGCATTAGGGATCTCCACCCTACGGTCTGTGGAATTCCCCCTCAGTCCCTTGGGCATAATCAGCCAAGGTTCCCCTTCAATGTCAGGAGCAGACGGTTGTAAAGCCTCCAAGGACATGCGAGAAGTTTCCACAGGGTCATAGCAGAGGGATCCAAGTAAACCACTGGCCGATCCTCTGGGCTTTCATTAGCCTCAAGAGAGATGCCTGAGGGAGGCTGGACAGCAGCCTATCACACCTAAATTTTTTGTCCTTTTTTTGGCAAACAACTGACCGTCAGGACTGGAAGACTGTCATAGCACCTTGAACCAACAGCTTAAGACGTTAGTTTTCAAGGTAAAGAAAAAGGAGAGACAACTATGTAGGGTCTTGGGACAAAAGTTTGGTAGATAGAACACTGTGAATGTCGCAGGAAGCACCAAACAGAAAAGACACTGGTCGTGATGGTCTTTTTGGTAGGCAGATTCCCCATACTGACATTTCCCCTTTCTGGATGACACAAACTCAACAGCACTACAATAAAAGGAAAGATGAGAAGAAATCTCAATGGGGCACTTATCTGAAAAGCAGTTTAGTAACCAGCACAGCAAAAGAGCATTCACACCGATGTTCAAGGATGACATTCTGACTGTCGGCAAAGAAGTTCCAAGTGTATGCATCCATATGACACCTTTATGTCCTGCATAGGGAACTTGCCTACAACACATACGGCACCTGTAAGTACTAAAAGCTTTGGCATATTGGCTGGATGTTGGGCTAGCCTTGGCAGGAGATCCCTTTGGTTATGAATATTACAACAGTGATATGGAAAGACATCTAGCCTTCTCTCTTAACTGCATATATTTTATTTTGCACTGGTTTATAAGGTATGGATACCAATGCCGGACAATTCTACCAAAACCTTTTCTCCTATATTTGGACAGATAGCTTGTAGTTTTTCTTAAAAGACGGCTAATGGTCTAAATCACTTCTAGGATATCTCAGGCAAATCATTTTTTTCTAAACTATGGAGAAGCGACAAGCCACAGTAATGAAATGAGCCTTGATGGTTCTTTTCAGAGTCTAATCGCACTGAAGAATAGCAAACAGTTTTAACTGAGCCAATCATTTAGGTGTTACATATATAAAGGAAAATCACCGTTTGTTTTTCATAAAAAAAAAATCAGTTTTCCCAATACCTTTCCATCTGAATGAGGACAGGACCTTCACCTTAAAAATGATTTGCTATTAAAAATAAAGCAAGAATTTAATCAGTTTTAGTGTACCATTTGTGTCATGCACTTCACCCACTAATTTTTCCTCAAACGAGGACTTAAATCCCTACAAATGTCCAGATTATGAAACGCATGCTCAGTTTTTGCCAGCTTCCCTGTCATAGAGGGGTACAGTCCTAACAAAGAGCAAAATGGGATGACACAGTAGTGCAGTTGGTATCATTCTTGCCTCACAGAAAGAGGTGCTTTGTTTCGGTTCTTGTATGGAGTATACGCCTCCTCCAGTTTCTGCAGGTCTTCAGATACTCCAGTTTCTTCTCACATCTCAAATGCATGTGGCAGGTGGACGAGTGACTCTAAATTGCCCATACATGGGCAAGTGAGATGCATATATGGAAAGGCCTGGCAGACTACTTCCACTCTGTGGATGATGTCAGCTGTTCATGAGGTTGCCAGAGAAATCAGAGAAGACTCCACAGTACTGAATGGAGTCTTGGTCCCCTGTGATTTTTAAAGATGAAAGCTCTAACTTCATTTTTTTTTTTCAACAAACTTCAATACTTCAGAGTGATTTGGTTGTATTAAGGACTTATTCTGCCTTTGGTCTTTTTATTTGTAGATTTTTGTAAGCAGACTTTGGAAACAATTCAGTTTTGACCGTTTAACATCTTTTACTAGCATCATGCGTTGCACAGTGACAAAAGTACACATTCAATTATAAGAGAGAAAAATGAACCATTATAACTTTTTTTCCTTTGCGCACATTATACAAATGATTTTTGTCATAACAATTATTCAGTTTAACACTATTTACATCGCTCAAGTCCTGCTCTCTCTGAAATATCACTCCTCCAACATTATTCCACATGTACTGCTTCCACAAACTCCACTTATTTCTATGTAGTTTACTCCTTCCATTTTTTAAAGATCCTACCTCCAATTCTTTTATCACCACATTTAATAATTTGGTTACAGTTAGTTTTGTTGTTGATTTCATTTTCCTAGTAGTTGCTTTTTTGGCAGCCAGCAGAAATGACAGTCTTCTTATGACATGGAATGTAAAGAGGTTGGTGAGCCAAGCAAAAAGGAGCATATTTTGTAAGCATAGAAAATTACAGTACAATAAACACTGCTCTGTTGCAGGAAACACACAGCTATTTCAGAACAACTTCTGTTAGGAGAAAGAATTCCAAGAGGGATATTATACAGGGATTTGTGGGTACCATGGGCATGTAGTAGCAGCAGCATTAATGGCAAGAGGCTCCCACCAACCACCCTGAGTGAGAAAGACAGTGGTTAAAAAGATGGCAGATTTCTGATAATAAAGAGAAATTACAAGGGCACAAGAGTTTCTACAGCCTCAGTATAAATAAAGTACAGTTGTGTACACTTACCATAAATGTAAATGTTAGAGTGTATTCACTGTTGCAGTCATTACATTTGGGTTATCTGCTTGCAGGTAGCCCTCAGTCGACCTGATTAACAAAGTCTTGGGTCCTGCGTCGGATGCTGTCCCTTTTTTCCATGACATCAGGTTGTCAGAGGTATAAAAAATGCAGCCGACGCCATTACATCAGTTTTTCTTGCCCCAGATGTCAGGTGACCCCCTAATGGAAGCAATTAAATATAGTGATATACCTCCAACAAAAAAGCAAACACACCAAAAAGGCTTTTAAGCATAGTAAAGGAAAGTAGGGGTATAGCCAAAAGAAGTTAGGGGGTGGAGGGAGGGTAACCAGGACTGCAACAATGAATACACTCGAACATCTACATTTATGGTAAGTGTACACAACGGTACTATGTTCTTCATGTTTCACTGTTACAGTCATTACATTTGGGTAGATTCCCAAAGCTATGGTTGGGAGGAGGAATTTAGATAGCATTAAGTTATAAGGCCCTGCAAGATTGCAGTGGCAAAGCCAGCTCTGGATTTAGAGAAAATTGGCAAATGATAATGCTTGGTAAAAGTATGTACAGAACTCCAGGTAGCAGCTTCTATGATGTCCCTAGTAGGGATGCCTCTGAAAAAGGCTGCAAGAGGTAGATGCAGCCCTGGTGGAGTGAGGTCTGATCCCCTGGGGGATGGGTTTTCCATGGTGCTTATAGCAGAAATTAATGCAATGGCTTATCCATTTAGAAATGGTTTGCTTTGAAATGGCCTTCCCCTCTGCCCCTGCAGCAAATACCACCAGCAGTTCAGATTTCCTTTGAGGTTTAGTCCTGTCCAAGTAGAATCTAAGCCATCTGTGCACATCTAAGGAATGCAGTATCCATTCCCCTTTATTCTGCGGATTGGGAAAGAAGGTTGGCAAATGAATGGACTGATTAAGAGCCACACTGGATACCACCTTGGGCATGAAGGATGGATTGGTTCTGAGGGACACCCGGTCCGCATGAAAGATGATGAAAGGCTCCACTGCCATAAGGGCCTGTAATTCAGATACCCTTCTAGCTGAAGTGATTGCTAAAAGGAAAGCTGTTTTCCAAGAAAGAAATTTTAAGTATGCAGTAGCAGCTGGCTCGAAAGGAGGTAGAGTGAGTTTCTCCAAGACAAAGTTAAGGTCCCAGGCTGGGATTGGAGCTCTCCTGGGTGGTCTCAAATTTTTGGCCCCTCTGAGGAACTGCTTTAGCAGTGGATGAGAGAAGAGGGGCGGTTCTGTGTTATAATGAGCTGAAATGGCTGAGGCTTGGATTTTAATGGAGGAAAAAGACAGGCCCTTGTGAAGCATCTCAGTTAAGTATTGTAAAATCTGAGGTAAATTGGGAGCTGCTGTGCACATCCCTGAGACAGGTTCCAGGCACAGAATCTTTTCCATTTTTCAGCATAAGATTTTCTAGTACTAGGCCTCCTTGCCTCTAAAATGATATCCATCACAGGTTTACTGAGGGATGGTAAAGGAGAGATTATGTAATTAGCCAGGCTGCAAGGTTTAGTGTTAGAAGCTGAGGGTGCAGAATCTGGTTCTCCTGCTGAGTCCACAGGGAAGGAGTCTGAGGCAGGTGCCATGGGGATAACCGTGACACACTGCACAGGAGGGGGTACCAGTGTTGGCGCGGCCAGTCTAGAGCAATAAAAATCATCCTTGGTTTGTCCTGTTTGATTTTTAGTAGTACTTTGGAGGTTTTTCCAGCTGAAGGACAGAGCGTCCACTTTCCAGGCTTGTTTGTGGGGAGTCCTTGTGCAAAATGTGTCCAATTGGTAGTTCTGGGGAGAGGCAAACAGGTCTATATCTGGACTCCCCCATTTGCTTGTCAACATGTTGAAAATCCTTGGTTCCAGTTTCTACTCGTGTGGGTCCATGAGGTTTCTGCTTAGTCCATCTGCCAGTGTATTTAATTTTCCTGGCAGGAACTGAGCTTGTAGGTGCACTTGGTAGCTCAAGGCTGCGTTCCACAATGCCATGACTAGTCTGCAGAGGGGGTAAGAATGTGTACCCCCCTGCTTGTTTATGTACCACATAACAGTGGTGTTGCCCGTCTTTACCATTAGTTGTCCTGGAAGAATATGGTCCTTGAAGGCTGTCAGAGCATTCTGTACAGCTAACATTTCTTTTTGATTGATATGCAGGTGCATTTGACTTGGGTTCCATTTGCCCTGAATGCACTTCCCTGCCAGGTGAGCCCCCCATGCATTGTCTGATGTGTCTGTTGTTAGGGCGGCAGGGGGTGGTGTGAAAGGTAGTCCCTTGTTTTGGTGGCAGGCAGAGAAGGAACTCTAGGCGTAGGCAAGGTATGACAGGAATCATTGTTTCTAGATCCTGAGAATGTTGACACCATAGGCTTTTTAGATACCACTGTAGTTTCCTCATATGCAGTCTTGCATATGGAATTAGAAGAATGCAGGAGGCCATGAACCCCAAGGCTTCAGTATTTGTCTTGCAGATAGCAGGGTTTTTGTGGCCACTTGTTTGAAGTAGGTTGTCAAATGAATTTGTTTCTCTAGCATGAGGTAAGCCATCTGGGAAGTTGTATTCAAGCTTGCTCCCAGGAATATAATTTGTTGACAGGGTACCAGGTGTGATTTATTTCGTTTATGGTGTACCCCAGACAAGTTAGAAACCTTTGTACAAAGGCCAGATGATTCAAAAGTATGTCTTGGCTTTCTGCCTGAATTAGACAATCGTCCAGGTATGGGTATATCTGAATACTTCTTTGCCTGCAAAATGCAATAACTGGAGCTAGGCACTTTGTGAATACCTTATGCGCAGTAGATAAGCCAAAGGGCAGTGCAGAGAACTGATCGTGCTTGTAGCCTGCTTTGAAGCGTAGGTATCTTCTGCAAGATTCCCTGATTGGGATGTGCAGGTATGCTTCTTTTAAATCTAGTGTTGCCAACCAAGCATCTTTGCCTAGCACAGGAAGTAAAGTACAGTTTTGTACCTACCATAAATGTAGATGTCCGATAGATATGCAACTGCAGTCATAACATATGGGTTGTCCTGCCTCAGGCAGCACTCGGTCGGCCGGATTCCAAAGTCTGGGTCCGACGTCGGCTGATGTCGCATTTCTCTCCGACATCAGAGCGGCTGGAGTATATAAGCATCAGCCGACGCCATCTTCTTCAGTGTTTCTTGCCCCAGATGCCAGGTGCCCTCCAAGGAAGGCTGTAATCAAATTGGAAGACAATAATAGATTTCCAGACAATAAATAAGCAATAAACAGATACACCATAACAGATATCCCCAGCTAAGGATAACAGGGAGAGGAGTGGACCCAAGGCATAGAGGGGAAGGAGGGAGGGAAAACCTGACTGCAGTTGCATATCTATCGGACATCTACATTTATGGTAGGTACAAAACTGTACTATGTCCTTCAAGAATGCAACTGCAGTCATAACATATGGGTTGAATACCATAGCTTAGCTGGGGGAGGTGGTATGCTCTAAGAAAAGGATGGTGTAGCTATCAATCCCTGCAGGACTGCCGAAGCAAAGCCTGCTCTGGATCTGGAATATATAGGGAGGTTGTAGTGTTTGGAAAATGTATGCACAGAGCTCCATGTAGCAGCTTCTAGAATGTCTTTTGTAGGCACCCCTCTTAAAAATGCTGTAGAGGTGGCTGTAGCTCTGGTGGAGTGTGGTCTGACATTGGCTGGCACACACTTTCCATGGAAGGAATAACAGAATCTGATGCAATGTCCAATCCATTTTGAAATTGTCTGTTTGGAAATTGCTTTTCCTTGTACTCCAGGGGCGTAAGCTACAAAAAGCTGATCAGACGTCCTACTGGTCTTGGTTCTGTCTAGGTAGTAGCGAAGTTGTCTGTGTATGTCTAAGGTATGTAACAGTCTTTCCCCTTTGTTCTCAGGATTGGGAAAGAAAGTAGGCAGGTGAATTGCTTGATTTAGAGAAACCCTAGATACCACTTTTGGCAGAAAGGTAGGGTTGGTTCGTAAGGAGACCCTGTCTCTGTGAAAAGTTATGAACGGTGGTATTGCCATTAAGGCCTGTAATTCCGAAACCCTTCTTGCTGAGGTTATGGCCAGTAGGAAAGCTGTCTTCCAGGAAAGAAATTGTAAATCCACAGAAGCTGCTGGCTCGAAGGGAGGTAGAGTCAATTTTTCTAGGACAAAATTGAGGTCCCAAGCTGGTACTGGTGCCTTTCTTGGGGGCTTTATGTTCTTGATTCCCCTAAGAAATTGCCTTAACAAAGGATGTGAAAACACAGGTGGATCAGTGTTGTATCTAGCTGAGATAGCTGAAGCATGTATTTTTATGGAAGAGTATGAGAGTCCGTTATGTAGCATATCTGCCAAGTATTCCAGAATGAGTGGGATGCTCAAAAGTGATGCATCATGACCCTTGTTGGTATTCCAAATGCTGAATCTCTTCCATTTGGCTGAGTAAGCCTTTCTGGTGGATGGTCTGCGGGCTTCTGTTAGTATCCGCTGAACTTCCTTGAAGAGAGGTAAATTGAGGTTATTTATGGGATTTCCCAAGCTGTTAGCTGTAGCGTCTGGATGTTGGGATGAACTGTCCTGAAGTTGTGTTGAGTCAATAGTTGGGGCCATTGTGGAAGGGCCCACGTTTTGTTGTGACATATGCTCTGTAGTAGTGGGTACCAGTGTTGTCTTGGCCAGTCTGGAGCTATTAGGATCCCCTTCGGCTGCTCTGCCTTGATCTTTAATAACACTGTGGTCATCAGTGGCAGGGGTGGAAATGCATAAATTATTAGGGAGCTCCAGTTGAATGAGAGGGCATCTATTTTCCATGCTTGTGGATGATATGTCCTTGAGCAGAACTATGATTGAGGTGGGAGGCAAATAGGTCTTACGTCCGGCCTGCCCCATGTCGAGGTGAGTCGTATAAAGATGTCTGGATGTAGCCTCCATTCGTGGGGGTCTAGGAAATTCCTGCTTAGACTATCTGCCAGAACATTGTCTTTGCCTGGAACAAACTGGGATTGTAACTGTATGTTTAGACCCAGTCATTTTTCCCAAAGATTCATTGTCAGTCTGCAAAGGGGGTAAGAATGAGTGCCCCCCCTGCTTGTTTATGTAACACATCACAGTGGTGTTGTCTGTCCGTATTAGTAGGTGGCCTTGTTGAAGTTGTTGTCCAAAGGCCTCGATGGCATGCATTACTGCTAGCATTTCTTTTTGGTTGATATGCAGATGTGTTTCCTTTGGAGACCATTGCCCTTGAATACATCTGCCCTCCATGTGCGCCCCCCATCCAAGGTCTGAGGCGTCTGTGGTCATGGTCCGTGTTATCGGAGGTTTTTTGAACGACATACCTGTGTTTGACTGGCTTACTGTGGCCCACCATAGAAATTCCTTTTGAAGACATGGAATGAGTGGAATAGTTGCTTCTAGGTTGTTGCTGTGTTGAGACCATAAGCTTTTTAAGTACCATTGAAGCTTTCTCATGTGTAGTCTTGCTAGTGGAACCAGGAGAATGCAGGATGCCATGTAACCCAGGGCCTGTAGGAAACTCCTTGCAGTCATCTGGGTGAGCTTTGCTAAACTTTTGAAGTAATGAGTTAACTTCTTTTGCTTGTCTTCTGTTAGGTAAGCCATTTGAGAGGCTGTGTCTAGTTTGGCTCCTAAGAAGGTTATTTGCTGGGATGGCTGAAGTCTTGACTTTGAAAGTTGACTGTGTATCCCAGAGCCTGTAGCAAGTGTATGACATAATTCAAGTTTTTTGTCAAGGTTAGTTTGTTGTCCGCTTGTATGAGACAATCGTCCAGGTACGGGTAGATTTGAATCCCCTGGAGCCTGCAATGAGCAATTACTGATGCCAGGCATTTCGTGAATACTCTGGGCAGTAGATAAGCCAAATGGCAATGCTGAGAATTGATAATGCTCTGGCCCTGCAAGAAATCTGAGGTATCTTCTGCAGCTGTGTCTGATAAGGACATGCAGGTATGCCTCCTTGAGGTCCAGAGTAATCAGCCAAGACCCCTTGCCCAGCATGGGAAGGAGTTGCTGTAAAGTCAGCATTTTGAACTTTGGTACTATGAGAAAAGTGTTTAAAGCGGACAAGTCCAGTATTGGTCTCCATTGAGTTTCTTTTCTTGGAACAAGGAACAGTCTTGAATAAAACCCCTGACCTAGTCCAGTATTGGTCTCCACTGAGTTTCTTTTCTTGGAACAAGGAACAGTCTTGAATAAAACCCCTGACCTTGCTCTTGTTGTGGAACTTTTTCTATTGCTTTGATCTGAGCAAGCAGAGAAATTTGCTTGATGGCCTCTGCCCTCTGATTTTGTGGAAGGTTTGGCATGCCTTGTTTTCTTGGCAAGGTATGAAAATGGAACCTGTAACCGTGGTCTATAATGTCCAAAATCCATTTGTCTTTTGTCAGTTTGTGCCAATTTTTTTGAAAACAAAGATAACTTTCCGCCCAAAGGAGCTTCTGTTTGCTCCTTGGTCAGCGGAACTAGAGGAAAGTCATTGAGATTGTCCCTGCGGGCAGGAGAAACCCTGTGTCACTTCTTTGGTTTGTTGGTTGCCATTGTCGCCCCTGTAGGATCCTCTGTATTGCCCTCTTCCTCGGGCACACCTGTTTTTGCCCCTTTGAAATCTTTCAGGATTAGGAAAGGACCAGTTTTTAGAAGGCCAGTTCCTGCTGAATCTGGGCGGCTGAACCTGGAGGAAATCTCTGACTGTCTGAACTGACTTGGCTTTTTCCTCAATGGACTTTAACACATCTTTAGCATTAGCACCCAAAAGCTTGTTCTTTTCCAAGGGTGTGTCAAGAAGTTTTGCCTTAACATGATCTGGTAAAGGTTGTTCTTTTAATCATGCATGTCTACGAATGACCGCCCCTGTCATAGCTGCCCTACATGAAGCCTCCAATGCATCATATCCACACTGTAGAAAGTGATTGCTAACCTGCTGAGAATTATGCACAGCCTCCTGCAAAGACTTCCTATCTAAAGGTTCAGGAGAGGCCAATCTTTTCTGTAAATCATCTAACAGGAAATCCTGATATTAAAACATGTGAAAGAGACAATTGAGAGCTCTCATAGATAAAGTAGTGGAGGTGTAAACCTTCTTCCCCATCTCTAAGGACCTTGCTTCCCTGTTGGAAGGCAAAGGGTTTTTGGAGGTGGTAGCTGAAACCCCTTTAGGCCCCTGGGAAATTGTTTCTAAATCAGCAGCATGGGCCCTAAAGAAATGAGAATGGGTTTCTGGGACCCTATAGTATCTGTCAGGCTTGACAGGAGCAGGAGGAAGAGTATCAGGGGTAACACTGGAGTCGGAGTATAAGTCATCCAAAACATCAAGCACAGGAGGTATAGCTAAGGGTCTGTGTTGGGGCTTTTTAAGGAAGGTTCGAAGGCGCTTTCTGGAATCTGAATATTCCTGGCCTTGCCACTTAAAATGCTCCCTCATGGAATGCAGAACTTCCCCAAAAGAAATATCCTCAGGAGGAGAGGCCGAGGGAATGGAGTCCTCTGCATCTGAATCCTCATAGGTCTGGAAGGGCTCTTCCTGGCTTTCGGAGTGAACAGAGTCCTCAGAATCTTCATCTGAAGGAAGAGGGTCAGAGGGTTCAACCCTGGGCCTCTTATCAGGAGGAGGCTGGGGTCCTCTCTCAGGATGGGCCTGGGAACCTTTGATCAGGGAAATTAAATCTGCGGCCATAGACACGATTTGAGTTTCAGGAGTAGGCTGAGGTAAGGTTTTAGCAGTAAGATGCTTGGACTTGCTGGCTGCCTTAGCACGTGTGTAGGCCTTGATAGACATGGACATGGGAGGCCTAGCCGCTCCACGTGCAGGAGTGACCTTTATCAACAGCAATGGTCTCGGGCATTTCCTCGGTTTCAGTATCCGGAGGAAAATCAATAACTGGCGGAGTGACCTCCGGTATCGGAGGTATCGGTAATGCGGTGTCTGCGGTTCGGAGCGGTGGAATAACCGCCTCAGAGGGAACCGGGGCACTCGCGGTTAGTTTTGGCGTGGTGTCGGTGGAAGACACTGGCCGAGGATGTCGGTCCCGGTCTTTTCGTTTCTTAGGAGTCTGTGTTGTCGGTTGTTCCGACAGCATAGTATAATCAAATTTTTCGCCGAAAAAGTCTTCAGCGAACTCCGCCCGGCGCCTGAGAGTGCGCTTATTGAAGCGAGCACAGGCAGCACAGGCCGAGACGTCGTGGTCTGGGCCAAGGCAAGGGAGGCAGTAAGAGTGGAAATCCTTATGAGGTATTTGTTTACCACAAGACAAACAATTATTTACTTTTTCAGTAATTTCTGACATCGGCTGAGGCAAGAAAAGGTCCCCAACGGGGTACTTAGCTTTTTTGATGACTTCGGTTTCGAAGAATACGGGAGCTGACCGACCGGCACTTGCGAACTGCTTCTGCTTCGGACACCGCGCGGCAAGAAAGACTGAAGAAGATGGCGTCAGCTGATGCTTATATACTCCAGCCGCTCCGACGGAGAGAAATGCGACATCAGCCGACGTCGGACCCAGACTTTGGAATCCGGCCGACCGAGGGCTGCCTGAGGCAGGACAACCCATATGTTATGACTGCAGTTGCATTCTTGAAGGACATCTGGTGAAGAGTCAGCATCTTGAATTTTGGAATCCCTAAAAAGGTGTTTAGAGTAAACAGGTCTAGGATAGGACGCCATGAATTGTAGAAAGTACTTGTTTTTGGGCCTCTGCCCACTGATTTGGGGGTAGGTCCAGCCACCCGCTTGGTGTTGGCAACGTGTGGAAGTGAAATCTGTATCCCTGGGACACTATATTTAACACCCATTTGTCCTGGGTAATGAGTTCCCAATTATTTGCATGAAGAGCAAGCTTTCCCCCCAAAGGGGCAGTCAGTTAATAAGTGCTTGGAAATTTTAAAAGTAAGTCATTGAGGCAGTTTACCATAGGGGGAGTCTTATTCCCAGATTTGGAAGTGGAGGCCCCCCCCCCACTGCTTAGTTGTGTGCGTCCCCTGGGACTGAAACCTGGGGTTTTTGTTGTGTCTGGGTTTGGCTTGAGAAGACCTGGAAGGGGCTGGAAAGGACCAATTCTTAGAGGGCCAGTGCCTACTAAATCTAGGAAGCTGAACTTGTAAAAAATCTTTAACAGTTTGCATAGATTTAGCTTTATCTTCCATCTTTTTAAGAACTTCCTCAGCAGTGTTGCCAAACAGGCGGTCCTGATTTAAAGGAGCATCCAGCAATTTAGCTTTAACATGATCAGGCAAAGACTGCTCCTTAAGCCAAGCATGCCTTCTGAGCACAGACCCAGTAACAGCAGCCCTGCAAGAGGCCTCTTAATGAATCAAAACCACATTGCAAAGTATGTTTTCCAACTTGTTCAGCAAAATGTATTAAATCCTCTAATTCTTTATTTTCCACACGTCAGGAATCAACATCATTTAATGTTTAAGCAGTCCAATAACATGTTGCTGATACTTTAACATATGAAACTGGCAGTTTGAAGCCCTAATGGCCAAGGTTGCAGAAGTGTAAACCTTCTTACCCAATCTATCCAGCGCCCAGGAGTCTCTATCAGAAGGGGTAGGATTTTTAGCAGTAGAAGCCTTAATGCCCTTGGGTCCCTGTGAAATAGTCTCTGGATCTGCAATAGGATTTTTAAAAAGGGACCCTGTAGTATCTGTCAGGTTTTCTGGGAGCAGGGAGCAGGGAATCAGAGGCCAAACTAGATTCCGAAAAAGCATCATCAACAATGTCTAATCTAGTACAGGAGGTATAGCTAAAGGCCTATGCTGAGGTAGGAGAAGGAAATCCCCAAGCCTCTTTTTTGAATCAGAAAGATCCTGGCTTTCCTAGTGGAAATGCTCCCTTAGAGTATGCAAGGTTTCCCCAAAAGAAAAATCCTCAGGAGGGGAAGCAGAGGGAATGGAGTCCTCTGCATCAGAATCTTCATAAGTAAATAAGGGCAAATCCAGATCATCAGAAGAATCAGAAAAAACAGAATCCTGATCAGAAGATTCATAATCAACTTCAGTCCTAGACCTCTTAGAAGGGGGGAGTTGGGTACCCCTGATTAGAGTTATTAGATCTTCAGCCGTTCTTATAATTTGTTTTTTAGACATAGAGGCCTGAGCATCATTTTTTTAGGCATGGATCGAGATTTAGGCCTAAGTAAAGAAGGAGGCGTCTGTTTAATATGCAAGTCTGTAGGCCTGAATACACCCTCAGAAGCCAGTGCCTGCACAGCGGCTCCGGACCCATCCAAGGTAGAGACATCCGTGGGTTCCATAGTTGAAGCATCTCGTGGCATACCGGACTCCGAATGGGTCTCAGTAGAGGCCAAGTAGCGGGTATCAGCGGCTGCGAAAGTGCCTCATTGAGTACCGGCGAACTGGCGACTGGCTTAGGAGAAGCGTCATCGGCAGTTTTGGACCTCAGCAGCCTGTCTCTCTATCTTTGCGTTTTTTTTCGGAATCCCGGTAGTCGGACAGCTAATCGACGACATTTCTGGATAATTAAACCGCGAACCGAAATATTTAGAGGCGTAAATATAACGATGACGGATAGTGTGCTGATAAATAAAGCACAAAACAGACAGCAAGGTACGTCGTGGTCAGGGCCTAGGCAAGGAATAGAGTACGAATGAAAATCTTTATGAGGTATTTGCTTTCCACATGTAATGCAATTATTAACTTTTACTGACATCAGTAAGGAGCAAGAAATAGTTTCCCCAACGGGGTACTTAGCTTTAGGTGAAGACTTCGGTTCTGAAACTCGAAAATGAAAATTTCAGGAGTCGGCCGACCG
The DNA here is from genome assembly GCF_019279795.1 of Protopterus annectens. Lineage (NCBI taxonomy): Eukaryota > Metazoa > Chordata > Ceratodontiformes > Protopteridae > Protopterus > Protopterus annectens. Next base: position 841,360,186 of record NC_056739.1, read on the forward strand.
GCACTTGCGAACTGCTTCTGCTTTGGGCACCGCACGGCAAGAAAGACTGATGTAATGGCGTTGGCTGCATACTTTATACCCCCGACGACCTGACATCATGGAAGAAGGGACAGCAACTGACGCAGGACCCAAGACTTTGTTAATCAGGCCAACTGAGGGCTACCTGCAAGCAGATAACCCAAATGTAATGACTGCAACAGTGAAATACGAAGATCACCACCTAAAACTAATAACACAAAAACTAAAAAAAATTTCTGAGAAAACTAATCAGCCAGCAGGAAGGAGCATTTCTAACTTGGATGGGGGAGAGTTAATGGAATACCGTTTACAAGCAAAAGGAAGGTCTCAGGAGAAGAAGGCTTTCCATACTATCAGAAGGGAAGCTCAAGAGAAAATGATTTACATTTTCAGGGCTGATGATGTAGGGTTATAAGTTACTTCTCCTGTCTCCCCGAATTGAAAAAGATTAGAGAGAATATATGTGGCCAGTGAACACTTACGCCAAATAAGGAGGTTGGAAACACACCCAGTAACATTACTGGATTATGCAACCATGCAGCTAAATACTGAAATGGATCTGTGGGAGAAATTATGACAGGCACTGGAAATTCCCAACTAATGTACTTAAAAGGGAACATTTCACAAAGTGGGTAGCAGACATGCTTATAGAGGATATACAGCACAACTACCCTTCACGATAAAAATATAGCTCTAGATTAGTAAGCATGTAAAACATTTAACAACAAGTTACATGAAGTACTCTCCAGAGTACTGGGAAAGAGTAGAAAGACATACTTGGAGCATTTATGGATACAAAATGAAGGACAAGAACAACCGAAAAAAGTAACTGAGGAGTTACTAAGTAGTCATAACTGGCAAAAGAACATGTTAAAGCACACCTAGACAAGATACATGAAAGGAAGGTAACCACAAAAATTAGAAGTTATGTACCTACCATAACGTTCCATGTTAGTTGTCTTCTCTCGCCTTCTTTCTTGCTGGATGGGTTCGGAGCCGATCCTCGGCTCCGACTCGGCACTTGCTTTAGCTTGAGAACTCCTTTTACCAGCTCGAGGCAACCCTATATCCCATGATGCAAGGCGGAACTACCTCAGATCTCGTTTGGTAGCTAACATACCCTGCTAAGGACTAACCTAGTAGAACTAGGAACACAGAAATTCCTAACAAAGGACTCTTCTATTGAAGACTCAGGAGGGAACAACCTGAGAAGAGGAAACTCTTCAAGATCTGTCCCGGCCAGGGGGAAGGAGGGAGGGGAAGAAAGAAGGCGAGAAGACAACTAACATGGAACATTATGGTAGGTACATAACTTCTAAATGTTAAGTTGTCAATCTGCCTTCATTCTGCTGGATGGGACCGTCCTAGCACCTGTATCCCGGGTGGCTCAATGGAACAGACTCTTGAGAACTGTGGAACCAAAACTGGCCCTATTCTCTGGAGGCCAAGTCCAACTTGTAATGAGAGACAAAGGTATGAGGCGTGGCCCAAGTAGCTGCTGCACAAATAGTATCAATGGGTAGTCTATCCTGAAAGGCTGCAGAAGTGGATAGACTCCTGGTTGAGTGTGCTTTTGGTTTAGAAGATAGCTGCTTGCCTCTGAGAGAGTACACAAAGGAAATGGTGGAAGTCAACCATCTGGATAAGGTCACTTTAGAAACTGGAAGACCTATCCTGTTTTCTGCATAGGAGACAAATAATTGGTCCGATTTTCTGAATTGTTTAGTTCTATGCAAATAGTACCTGAGCTGACGATGGACATCCAAAAAATGAAGCTTCTGTTCAGCTCTGTCGGAATAGTTTGGGAAGAAGACTGGTAGATCTATAGATTGGTTAATATTGGTTTGAGACAACTTTGGGGAGAAAGGAAGGGTTCGTTCTTAATGATACCCTGTCCTTATGAAAAACCAAGTAAAGGGAACGAATGCAGAGAGCTTGAATCTCGGAAACCCTTCTTGCTGAAGTGACAGCAAGTAAGAATATAGTTTTCCAGGTCAATAACTTCAAAGAACATGAAGTAGACGGTTCGAAGGGAGGTAGTATCAAGGATGCCAACATTAAGTTTAGATCCCATTGCGGAGGAGGATGCTTTATAGGCGGCTTTAGGAGAAAAACTCCTCTCAGAAAGGCCTTGCATAATCTATGAGACATAATGTTATTGTCATGCAAGCCAACATGATACTTGGAAATAGCAGCCAGTTGTACTTTAACTGTAGATGACGAGGATCCTGAATGAAAAAAGTACAGTTTTGTACCTACCATAAATGTAGATGTTCGAAGATCCACATTGCTGCAGTCCTAACACTTGGGTAGTCCGCTGTCCCTCGGTCGGCCCGAATATCAGAGTATAAGGCTGACGTCGGTCAAGGCGCATTTGACTGACATCAGAACGTCAGGGTACAAATGCGCATGACCGACGTCATATCCTCAGTCTTTTCTTGCCCCAGATGTCAGAAGACCCTAAAAAGAAAGGTCAAACCCCATAGACAACAACCAAACAATCAACCAACCTAACACTAAAAATATGTGCAATATAAACAACATATACAATATACCTCAGATTGATAACCCAGCCCACACAACCGCCTCAAACTACAGAGGGGAAGGAGGGAGGGTAAATTGGACTGCAGCAATGTGGATCTTCGAACATCTACATTCATGGTAGGTACAAAACTGTACTATGTTCTTCATCTCACATTGCTGCAGTCCTAACACTTGGGTAGAATCCCAAAGCAGAGGTAAGGGAGGATGGCTAAACTATAATGAAGCAGGAGCTGCCAAAATGCCCTGCAAAACAGCAGTGGCAAAACCAGCCCTGGATTTAGAGTACAGTGGAAGGTGGTAATGCCTAGAGAAAGTATGCACTGAACTCCAAGTAGCTGCCTCCAAAATATCCTTAGTTGCCACCCCCCTCAAAAAAGCTGTCAAAGTGGCAGTAGCCCTAGTGGAATGAGGCCTAATCCCAGCTGGAATCTCTTTGCCATGATGGGAATAACAGAAAGCAATGCAAAACCCAATCCACTTAGAAATAGTTTGTTTTGACACGGGCTTGCCCTGAGAACACAAAGCAAAAGAAACTAATAACTGCTGAGATTGCCTGAACCCTTTAGTTCTGTCCAAATAATATCGCAACTGCCCGTGTACATCTAAAGTGTGCAAAATCTTTTCCCCTTTATTTTGGGGATTTGCATAAAAAGTAGGCAAATGAATAGTTTGGTTTAAAGCCACACTAGAAACCACTTTAGGCATAAAGGAAGGAGTAGTAAAGATACCCTATCCTTATGGAAAATTAAGAAAGGCTCAACTGCCATAAGGGCCTGCAATTCAGAAACCCTTCTTGCAGAGGTAATGGCCAACAAAAAAAACAGTCTTCCATGACAAATATTTCAACTCAGCAGTAGCTGCAGGCTCAAAAGGTTGTAGAGTGAGTTTCTCCAACACAAAATTGAGATCCCAAGCAGGAGTAGGAGCTCTTCTGGGGTCTTATATTCTTTGCCCTCTAAGAAATTGCTTGAACAAAGGATGAGAAAACAATGGTGGGTCACAGTCAGTGAGCTGAAATTGCTGCAGCATGAATCTTAATAGAAGAGAAGGACAAACCTTTGTCCAATAACTCAGTAAGATATTGAAGAGCCACACTTAAATTAGGCTCAGAAACATCCAAATCATTTGCTGCACTCCAAAACAAAATCTCTTCCATTTATCTGCGTACACTTTCCTTGTACTAGGCCTTCTAGCTTCCAAAATCACATTCAAAACTTGTTGTGGAAGATGAGACCTTCTATGGTTCAAAACAGAATATGCCAGGCTGTTAGGTGAAGAGAGTGAAGTTTGACATTGAGCAAATGACTGTCCTCCTGGGACAACAGGTGTGGAATCAAAGGCAAAAGCCATGGAGGCTTCCGTACTAGACTTCTCAGTAATGGGTACCAGTGCTGTCGAGGCCAATCTGGAGCTATCAAAATCATCCTTGGCTTGTCCTGTCTGACCTTCAGAAGTACCTTTGGGAGGAGAGGCAGAGGTGGAAAGGCATATACATGAAGATTTTTCCAACTGAAAGAAAGAGCATCCACTTTCCAAGCTGTGGGATGAAACCTGGGACAACAGGTGTGGAATCAAAGGCAAAAGCCATGGAGGCTTCCGTACTAGACTTCTCAGTAATGGGTACCAGTGCTGTCGAGGCCAATCTGGAGCTATCAAAATCATCCTTGGCTTGTCCTGTCTGACCTTCAGAAGTACCTTTGGGAGGAGAGGCAGAGGTGGAAAGGCATATACATGAAGATTTTTCCAACTGAAAGAAAGAGCATCCACTTTCCAAGCTGTGGGATGAAAAGTACAGTTTTGTACCTACCATAAATGTAGATGTTCGAGGATCCACATTGCTGCAGTCCTAACTATTGGGGTAGTCCGCTGTCCAGTCGGCCCGAATACCAAAGTATATGGCTGACGTCGGTCAGGGCGCATTAGACTGACGTCAGTACGTCAGGGTACTAATGCGCATGACCAACGCCATATCCTCAGTCTTTTCTTGCCCCAGATGTCAGAAGACCCTGAAAAGATAAGGCCAAAACCAAAAACTCCCAACATATCTGCATCAAAATATATATATATATACAAAATATACAAAATTAGCAGAATATCACCTCACCTACACAACCACCCCTAAACACAGAGGGGAAGGAGGGAGGGTAAATTGGACTGCAGCAATGTGGATCCTCGAACATCTACATTTATGGTAGGTACAAAACTGTACTATGTTCTTCATTCCACATTGCTGCAGTCCTAACTATTGGGTAGAATCCCAAAGCAGAGGTAAGGGAGGCTGGCAAATCATAAGGAAGCAGGAGCTGATAACATGCCTTGCAAAATAGCTGTGGCAAAACCAGCCCTAGACTTAGAGTAGAGAGGAAGGTGGTAATGCTTAGAGAAAGTATGCACTGAACTCCAAGTAGCTGCCTCCAAAATATCCTTAGTTGCCACCCCTTAAAAAGCTGTTGAAGTGGCAGTAGCCCTAGTGGAATGAGGCCTAATCCCAGCTGGAATCTCCTTGCCATGATGGGAATAACAAAATGCAATGCAAAACCCAATCCACCTAGAAATAGTTTGTTTTGATACAGGCTTGCCCTGAGAACTCAAAGCAAAAGAAACAAACAACTGCTGAGACTGCCTAAAATCCTTAGTCCTGCTCAAAAAATAACGCAATTGCCTGTGTACATCTAAAGTGTGCAAAATCTTTTCCCCTTTATTTTGGGGATCTGCATAAAACGTAGGCAAATGAATAGTTTGGTTTAAAGCCACACTAGAAACCACTTTAGGCATAAAGGAAGGATTAGTACGTAATGATACCCTATCCTTATGAAAATCAAAAAGGCTCAACCGCCATAAGGGCCTGTAACTCAGAAACCCTTCTTGCAGAAGTAATGGCCAACAAAAAGCAGTCTTCCATGACAAGTATTTCAGTTCAGCAGTAGCTGCAGGCTCAAAAGGTTGTAGAGTAAGTTTCTCCAACACAAAATTGAGATCCCAAGCAGGAGTAGGAGGTCTACGTGGGGTCTTATATTCTTTGCCCCTCTAAGAAATTGCTTGAACAAAGGATGTGAAAACAATGGTGGGTCACAATCATAGTGAGCTGAAATTGCTGCAGCATGAATCTTAATGGAAGAGAAAGACAAACCTTTGTCCAATAACTCAGTAAGATATCGAAGAGCCACACTCAAATTAGGCTCTGAAATCTCCAAATTCTTTGCTGCAGTCCAAAATAAAAATCTCTTCCATTTTTCTGCGTACACTTTCCTTGTACTAGGTCTTCTGGCTTCCATAATCACATTTAAAACTTGTTGAGGAAGTTGAGACCTGCTGTCTTTCAAAACAGAATATGCCAGGCTGTTAGATGAAGAGAGTGAAGCCTGACATTGAGCAGACGACCGTCCTTCTGAGACAACAGATGTGGAATCAAGGGTAAAGGCCATGGAGGCTTCTTTACCAGATTCCTCAGTAATGGGTACCAGTGCTGCCGAGGCCAATCTGGAGCTATTAAAATCATCCTTGGCTTGTCTTGTCTGACCTTTAGAAGCACCTTTGGAAGAAGAGGCAGAGGTGGAAACGCATACACATGAAGATTTTTCCAACTGAAAGAAAGAGCATCCACTTTCCAAGCTGTGTGATGAAACCTCTTTGTGCAGAACTTTGGCAGCTGGTGGTTTAGTGGAGAAGCGAACAGATCTATGTCTGGAGTTCCCCAGGACACTGTCAACTTTTGAAATACATGAAGATCCAGTTTCCACTCGTGGGGATCCATGATTTGTCTGCTTAACACATCTGCTAAGGAGTTCTGTGCTCGGCAGAAACCTTGCCTGAAGAGTTAGTTGCAAGCTTAGCGCAGTCTCCCATAAAATCATTGCTTGCCTGCACAATGGGTAAGAATGTGTTCCCCCTTGTTTGTTGATGTACCACATGACAGTTGTGTTGTCTGTTAGAATCAACACCTGCCCTGGAAGAAGCAACTCCTTGAAAGCCATTAATGCAAACTGGACTGCTAACATCTCCTTCATGTTGATATGTAGATGCTGTAGTCTGGCAGGCCACCTGTCTTGTATCCACTTTCCATTTAGATGAGCTCCCCAAGCAATGTCTGAGGCATCTGTCGTTAGAATCTGACTCGCCTCTGGCCGGGTCACAGAGAGTCCCTTGTTTAGGTGACATTCCTGAGCCCACCACAAAAATTCCTTTTGAATGCAAGGTATTATTTGAATGACAGTGTCCAAATCCTGGCAGTGCTGTGTCCATAGATTTTGAGATACCATTGTAGCTTCCTCATATGCAGTTTGGCATTGGGAAGCACCAGAATACAAGATGCCATGAACCCTAAGGCTTGAAGGACTGTCCTTGCAGTCAGCCCGGACTGAAGAGATAGTTGATGGAAGTAACTGGAAAGATTCTTTTGTTTGTCCGGGGTTAAAAAGGCCATCTGGGCTGCTGTATTCAGTCTCACACCCAGAAAGCACATGTCTTGAGAGGGTACTAGACTGGACTTTATTTCGCTCACAGAATACCCTAGGCATCTTAGCACTGCTATGACATATTCCAAATGCTGTAGAAGGTCTTCCTTTTCTTGAGCCAGAATCAGGCAATCGTCCAAGTAAGGATAGATTTGAATTCCTTTTAGCCTGAAGTAAGCTATCACTGGAGCCAGAACCTTTGTGAATACTCTGGGCGCAGTAGATAAGCCAAAGGGCAATGCAGAGAACTGATAATGAGAATTTCCAGCTCGAAAACACAGATACTTTCTGCAACTTAGTCTTATAGGCACATGAAGGTAAGCTTCCTTGAGATCTAAAGTTACCATCCAGTGATCCTTGCCCAGCAGAGGTAAAAGCTGTTGTAACGTCAACATTTTGAACTTGGGAATGTCCAGATAAGTGTTGAGGATAGATAAATCCAAAATTGGTCTCCACGTGTTCCCCTTCTTTGGTACTAGGAACAGGCGAGAATAAAATCCTAGGCCCCTTTCTGGCACAGGAACCGGCTGAATGGCCCCTATTTGGAGCAACTGAGAAATTTGCTTGTGAGCCTCTAGTCTTTGTAGAGGAGGAATGTCTGGCATGCCTTTGAAAGGAGGCAAGGTATGGAAATAAAACCTGTAACCGTGGTGAATGATATCCAGAACCCATTTGTCTTGGGTAATTAAATCCCAATTTTCTTTGAAAAGAGACAGTCTTCCTCCTAGAGGTGCCGCCAGGCAGAAGGCACTGGCAGCTGAAAAGGCAGGTCATTGGGTCTGCTTACGAAAGGACTGACCCTGCCCTCACCAGAAGTCAGAGCAGGTGAACTTCGTGTCCTAGGCCTAAAAGCACCTTAAGCTCTGCCCCTACCACGTCTAGACCTACCCCTAGACTGGGAATCATAAGCAGGATAAGTCCATCCCTTAGCAGGCCAATTTCTACTAAACTTGGAGGCTGCACCTGCAAAAATCTTAACAGTTTGCATAGACTTAGCCTTGTCCTCCATCTTCTTTAAAACTGCTTCCACAGGCAACCAAACAACACATCAGACTGTAAAGGAGCATCCAAAATCCTTGTCTTAACATGCTCAGCTAAGTTCTGATCTCTCAACCAGGCGTGCCTACGAAGAACAGAACCAGTGGCAGCCACCCTGGAGGAGGCCTGCACAGCATCAAAACCACATTGCAGGGAATGTTTACCCACTTGCTCAGACACATGAACTAAATCCTGCAACTCTTTACACTCAATACCTTCCGCCAGAGCATCCACCTTAGATTTCAACTGTGAAAGAAGAAAATTCTGATATTTTAACATGTGAAACTGACAATTCAACGGCCTCATGGCTAAAGTGGAAGAAGTATACACTTTCTTTCCCCATCTATCCAAAGCCCTTGCCTCTTTATCAGGAGGGACAGGATTTTTAACAACTGAGGCCTTCACACCTTTAGGCCCCTGAGAGACAGTTTCGGTCTGCCCTAGGACTCTTAAAAGATACTTATGAGCTTCAGGCACCCTATAATACCTATCCGGTTTAACTGGTGCAGGAGGCAAAGAATGATTCAGGGAAGCCACTGCAAAACATCTTCCACCACATTCAAAACAGGAGGTATAGCTAAAGGCCTGTGCTGGGGTAAAACAAGAATTCCCTAAGCCTTTTCCTGGAATCAGAGAAATCTTGACCTTCCCATTTAAAATGCTCCCTCATGGAATGCAGAGTCTCTGAAAAGAAAAATCCTCAGGAGGGAAGCTGAAGGAGTAGAATCATCCACATCAGAATCAGAATAAGGAGGGTACTCCTGCAAGTCTTCAGAAGACTCAGAAGCCTCGAGCATTGCTCAAAACTCTCAAACTCAGATTCCACCCTAGGCCTCTTATCAGGAGGGGCATAGAACCTCTTATCATAGTAATCAAATCCTCTGCCATTTTAAGCATATGTTTCTTAGGCAAAGACCCTGAAGTACTAGGAGAAACCCCACTGAAGCAAAACTCGGCCTGCCCCTCAAAGAAGCCTTGGAAACAGAAGGGAGGCTCTGACCACCTTAGGAAGAGAGGGAAGAACAGCCACCTGAGAAGCCCCTCAGCCTGGCCTACTTCCTGAGAGGATACATCCTGTAACAGTAAAGTCTCTCCTGAGACTCCAAAGAAACACCTGGCAAAACCTCCGGCTCCACTGAGCCTCTAAAGAACCGGCCTGGGACTGTCGGTTCCTCCACTCTAGGCTTTGCTGTTTTGTCCTTGCGCTTTTAGCGAAGCCGCGTCGGAGCATCCGACGGCATTTTATAATTACAACGCTTCCCAAACACTAACCTGGCACAGTCTAACCTTCTCTTAATAGTGCGTTTGTTAAATCTAGCACAAGAGCGGCATCCAACAACGCCGTGCTCAGGCCCTAAACAAGGTATACACAAAGTATGGTAATCCCTATGAGGTATCTGTTTCCCACAAGAAATACAGTTATTCACTTTTTCTGACATCCGTTAAATACTGAGGCAAGAAAAACCAAAATATTCCCCAACGGGTACTTAGCCAACTTTGATTCGGTCTGAAACTCTGGCTTCAGAAACTTTCAGAACGCCAACCTGCACTCGCAAAATTGCTTCTGCATCGGACCATGCGGCAAAAAAGACTGAGGATATGACGTTGGTCATGCGCATTAGTACCCTGACGTACTGACGTCAGTCTAATGCGCCCTGACCGACGTCAGCCATATATTTTGGTATTCGGGCCGACTGGACAGCGGACTACCCCAATAGTTAGGACTGCAGCAATGTGGAATGAAGAACATCCTTTTCGTGCAAAACTTTGGCAGCTGGTGGTTTAGTGGAGAAGCGAACAGATCTATGTCTGGAGTTCCCCATGACACTGTCAATTTCTGAAATACATGAAGATCCAGTTTCCACTCGTGGGGATCCATGATTTGTCTGCTTAACACATCTGCTAAGGAGTTCTGTGCTCCCGGCAGAAACCTTGCCTGAAGATTTAGTTGTAAACTGAGAGCAGTCTCCCACAAAATCATTGCTTGCCTGCACAGAGGATAAGAATGTGTTCCCCCCTGCTTGTTGATGTACCACATGACAGTTGTGTTGTCTGTTAGAATCAACACCTGCCCTGGAAGAAGTAAATCCTTGAAAGCTATCAATGCAAACTGGACTGCTAACATCTCCTTCAAGTTGATATGTAGATGCTGTAGTCTGACAGGCCACTTGTCTTGTATCCACTTTCCATTTAGATGAGCTCCCCAAGCTTTGTCTGAGGCATCTGTCGTTAAAAATTGACTCGCCTCTGGCCGGGTCACAGAGAGTCCCTTGTTTAGGGGACATTCCCGAGCCCACCACAAAAATTCCTTTTGAATGCAAGGTATTATTTGAATGACAGTGTCCAGATCCTGGCAGTGCTGTGTCCATACATTTTTGAGATACCATTGTAGCTTCCTCATATGCAGTTTGGCATTGGGAAGCACCAGAATACAAGATGCCATGAACCCTAAGGCTTGAAGGACTGTCCTTGCAGTCAGCCCGGACTGAAGAGATAGTTGATGGAAGTAAAGGGAAAGATTCCTTTGTTTGTCCGGGGTTAAAAAGGCCATCTGGGATGCTGTATTCAGTCTTACACCCAGAAAGCACATGTCTTGAGAGGGTACTAGACTGGACTTTATTTCGTTCACAGAATACCCCAGGCATCTTAGCACTGCTATCACATAATCCAAATGATGAAGAAGCTCGTCCCTTCCTGGAGCCAGAATCAGGCAATCGTCCAAATAAGGATAGATTTGTATCCCTTTTAGCCTGAAGAAAGTTATCACTGGAGCCAGAACTTTCGTGAATACTCTGGGTGCAGTAGATAAGCCAAAGGGCAATGCAGAGAACTGATAGTGAGAAGTCCCAGTCCGAAAACGCAGATACTTCCTGCAACTTAGTCTGATAGGAACATGGAGGTAAGCCTCCTTGAGATCTAAAGTTACCATCCAGTGATCCTTGCCCAGTAGAGGTAAAAGCTGTTGTAACGTCAACATTTTGAACTTGGGAATGTCCAGATAAGTGTTGAGGATAGATAAATCCAAAATTGGTCTCCACGTGTTCCCCTTTTTTGGTACTAGGAACAGGCGAGAATAAAATCCTAGGCCCCTTTCTGGTATAGGAACCGGCTGTATGGCCCCTATTTGGAGTAACAGAGAAATTTGCTTGTGAGCCTCTTTTCTTTGTTGAGGAGGAATGTCTGGCATGCCTTTGAAAGGAGGCAAGGTATGGAAATAAAACCTGTAACCGTGGTGTATGATATCCAATACCTATCTGTCTTGGGTAATTATACTCCAATTTTCTTTGAAAAGTGCCAACCTTCCTCCCAAAGGTGCTGCCAGGCAAGAAGGTTCTGGCAGCTGAAAAGGTAGGTCATTGGGTCTGTTTACGAAAGGACTGACCCCTGCCCTCACCGAAGACTGTGCAGGAGAACTCCTGTTCTAGGCCTGAAAGAGCCCTGACCTCTGCCCCTGCCACGTCTAGATCTACCCTAGACTGGGAATCATAAGAAGGATACGTCCACCCCTTAGTAGGCCAATTTCTACTAAACTTTGGAGGCTGAACCTGCAAAAAATCTTTAACAGTCTGCATAGACTTAGCCTTGTCTTCCATTTTCTTTAAAACTGCTTCAACAGGAGAACCAAACAAGACATCAGATTGTAAAGGAGCATCCAAAATCCTAGTTTTAACATGGTCAGATAAATTTTGATCCCTCAGCCAGGCATGCCTGCGAAGAACTGACCCAGTGGCAGCCACCCTAGACGAGGCCTGTACAGCATCAAAACCACATTGCAAAGAATGCTTACCCACCTGTTCAGAAACATGCACTAAATCTTGTAACTCTTTACAATCAATACCTTCCGCCAGAGCATCAACCTTAGACTTCAATTGTGAAAGGAGATAATTCTGATATTTCAACATGTGAAACTGGCAATTCAAAGCTCTCATGGCAAGAGTGGAAGAAGTATAAACTTTCTTACCCCATCTATCCAAGGCCCTAGCCTCTTTATCTGCAGGAACCGGATTCTTGACAACAGAAGCCTTAACACCCTTAGGCCCCTGGCTAACAGTTTCTGGGTCTGCCCTAGGACTCTTAAAAAGATACTTATGAGCTTCAGGCACCCTGTAATACCTATCTGGTTTAACAGGCGCAGGAGGCAAAGAATCAGGATTAAGAGAAGCCTCTGCAAACACATCTTCCACCACATTCAGAACAGGAGGTATAGCCAAAGGCCTATGCTGGGGTAAAAACAAAAATTCCTAAGCCTTTTCCTGGAATCAGAGAAGTCCTGACCTTCCCATTTAAAATGCCCTCTCATGGAATGAAGAGTCTCTGAAAAGAAAAATCCTCAGGAGGAGAAGCAGAAGGAGTAGAATCATCCACATCAGAATCTGAATAAGGAGAATACTCCTGCAAGTCTTCAGTCAAGACTCAGACACATCCAAGCCTGCTCATAATCCCCAACACTGGTTCCATCCTAGGCCTCTTATCAGGAGGGGGCATAGAGCCTCTAATTAAAGTAATTAAATCTTCTGCCATTTTAAGCATGTGCTTCTTGGGACAGCACCTGAAGAGCTAGGAGTGACACCCACAGAAGCTAAACTAGACCTGCCTCTAGGAGAAGCCTTGGACACAGAAAGAGAGGGCCTAGACACCTTAGGAAGGGAGGGGAGTACAGTTATCTGAGAAGCCCCTGCAGCCTGACCTGCCTCCTGGGAGGCCACATCCTGTAAAATCAAAGTTTCTCCCTGGGACTCCAGAGGCCTCCGTCGGAACCACCGGTTCCACTGACGCGTCCAAAGAACCGGCGTCCGTTCGGACGACTCCTCTAACCTAGGTTTGACTGCCTTGTCTTTGCGCTTCTTTGAGGAAGCCGGCGTGGGCATCCGATGGCATATTGTAATTGCACCGCTTCCCAAAGACCAACCTGGCACAATCTAATCTTCGCTTAATAGTGCGTTTATTGTACCTAGCACAAAAGACACCCAACAACGCCGTGCTCAGGTCCTAAACAAGGTATACACAAATTATGGTAATCCCTATGCGTATGTGTTTTCCACAAGAACTACAGATATTCACTTTTTCTGACATCCGGTACACCACTGCGGCAAGAAAAACAAAATATTCCCAACGGGTACTTAACCAACTCTGACTTCGGTCTGAAACTCCGAATTCGAAAAATTTCAGAACGCCGAACGGCACTTGCAACACTGCTTCTGCATCGGACCATGCGGCAAAAAGACAGAGGATAGGACGTCTGTCATGCGGATTTGTACCCTGACGTTCTGATGTCAGTCAAATACGCCTTGACCGACGTCAGCCTTATACTCTGATATTCGGGCCGACCGAGGGACAGCGGACTACCCAAGTGTTAGGACTGCAGCAATGTGAGATGAAGAACATCCTCCGCCAGGAAATCTAAAACAGAATGTACAGGAGCAGTAAATGGATCAATATTCTTGGAATTTGCCCAAATAGAAAAACGTCGCCACTTGCTAGCATAAACAGTCCTAGTGGACGACTTTAAGGAAGACACTAAGATGTCTCTGATGGAGTCAGAGATCATCGGAAGCCTGGCTAGGGAAGGAAGTGGAGCAACCAAGCAGTGAGGTTGAGAGAATGAATGGCCCGGTGCTGCTGACCCGACTGGTGGATCAAGAGATCCGGAACTGGGTCCAGATGCCATGGCTGCACCGGAAGGTGACGATGCAGAGACGGAAACCAAATTTGTCAAGGCCAATAAGGGGCAATGAGAATCAACTTGGCTCTCAAAACGGTGGCTTTCTGAATGACTTGTGGAATCAAGGGAAAAGGAGGAAAAGCGTACAGAAGTCCCCGGGGCCAATCCTGGGTTAGAGAGTCTCTCATGGGTTGGCCTGGAAGGGGAAAGAGGGTGAAATAATCGGGGCACTTGTTGTTTTGAGGAGTAGCAAAAAGATCGCAACAAGGAGTGCCCCACTGCAGAAAAATCTGATCCACTACAGACTGATTGAGAGACCACTCGTGAGGCATCAGAATGAATCTGCTCAGCCTGTCCGCCAAGAGGTTGGACCTGCCGGAGATGTGCGTTGCTATCAGAAACCGATGAGAGGAGATTGCCCATTGCCAAAGTCTGACAGCTTCTCGACACAACGGATAGGACTTGGTCCCGCCCTGTTTGTTGATGTACCAGACCACGGACATGTTGTCCGTTTGTACTGCAATAGTCCCCGTGGGAAGAAAGTCGTTGAGGGCCTGCAGCGTTAAAAGCACTGCTCTCATCTCCAGGACATTTATGTGCAGATGGTATTCTATGGGTTGCCACGTCCCGTGGACCATCCTGCCCTGATAATGCCCCCCCCACCCGATCAGAGAGGCATCCGTTGTGACTGTGGCAACTGGAGGAGGGGAAACAAAGGGTCGGCCCTGATGAAGAAGAGGGGAAGATATCCACCAATTCAGATGAGTTCTGCACGACTGTGTGACTAAGACTTCGTGCCTCATCGGGAGACTGTGGTACGACCACTGTGTGAATAGCATCCACTGTAGAAGACGCATGTGGAAGCGAGCCATAGAACAATGGCCGCAGCCATAAGACCTAGTACCTTCAGTATAAATCTGGCTTTGTCCTTGTTGCTCTGCAATAAAATCTGAACTAATTTTTGGATGTCCAGAATTCTTTGATCTGTTAGTCTGGCTAACATTCTGACGGTGTTTAATTCTGCGCCTATAAAGGTGATAGATTGGCAAGGCAGCAGAGAAGATTTTTCGAAATTTACTGAAATTCCCAAATTCCTGCAAAGCTGTAGAGTGTAGTCTCTGGTCCAAAGAAGCTGACACCTGGTGGTGGCGGAGAGGAGCCAGTCGTCCAAATAAGGAAACACCTGGAATCCTTGACGTCTCAGATGAGCTGTAACCACTGCCATGCATTTGGTGAACACTCTGGGGGCTGAAGTGAGGCCAAAGGGCAGGGCTCTGAATTGGTAATGACTGGTCCCTAGCCGAAAGTGGAGAAACCTTCTGGAGCGCCTGTGAATCTTTATGTGATAGTACGTGTCCTGAAGGTCTATAGAGCACATCCAGTTGTCCTTGCCCAGAAAGGGCAGAATGGACTGAAGCGTGACCATCCGGAATCTTGCCTTCTTGACAAATCTGTTTAGACTGCTCAGGTCTAATATTGGTCTCCAATCTCCCGTCCTTTTGGGGACCAAAAAGAATCTCGAATAGACGCCGGATCCTACCTGGTCTGCCGGCACAGTCTGGACGGCTCTTTTTTCTAGGAGCTTTGAAACCTCCTGTTCTGCCAAATCCCTTTGACCGGGTGAGATGTCTGGAAGGGATTGTTGAGGCACGGGATACCTTTGAAGGGGATTTTGTAACCCTCGGATATGATCGACTGTACCCACATATCTTGTGATAGGGATTGCCAGGCTACTGGGTACAGCGAAATCCTTCCCCCGACTGCCTCCAAGGGTGGACAGTCGGGCAACACCTCAGGGATGCTGAAAAGGCTTCTCAGGAAGAGACTCCCTGTTGCCTTGGTTCTGAGGACCCCCCCCTGCCTCTAGGGCGGCCTATTGTTGTTACCCCTCTGCCTCTGGGGTAAACTGACCACGTGTGTCCGTGTAGCTCCTTGGGCTTTATGGAACCACATCTTCCCCCTTCTGACCCTTGGGATATGGTCTAGAAGGAGTGGAAAATGGACTCCAACGGCAGAAAGAGTTTTACCGTCCTGCTCACACCTGGTCAAGGTGTCCTTCACCTGAGGTCCGAACAAAGCCGAACCATCAAAGGGGTATTGGTGAAGGACGCCTTAAAGGGGTCCAAAATTACAAAGCCGCATCCAGGCTTGGCGCCTAAGAGCAACTCCTGTGCCTGCGGCCCTGCTCGCTCCATCGGCCGCATAGGATATGAGCCGCATGGAGGAGTTGGATAGGGAATTCAGGATTGCTAGCTGTGAGGCAATCTTTTCTTGAGCCCCAGCAGCAGAAGGATCCTGGACCACTTCACCCAGTTCCTTGAGAATATCTCTTTGAAGCCTGGTAAAGTGACAAAGGTAGTTCAGCGAACGCATAGCAAAGGTCGCTGAAGAAAACATCCGCTTTCCATACCTGTCCATGGTCCTAGAATCCTTGTTAGGAGGATGGACAGGTACTGAAGGATCCGCCAGTTCCTTCTTAGTGGCCGCCACCACCATGGCATCCACAGAGACGCCTTGGAAAGAAACTGTTTGTCCAGGGGCCGTGATAAATTTGGATGGTCTCCTGGGGACAGGTTCCACAGAATCTGGAGCGCGCACGCCTTCTGAGCCACTACCTGCATAAGTGGGTCAAAAGGCGGAGACACCCAGGAGGTGGAGGGTCGGGATCCAAAAGCCTCCAGGTATACCGACTCATCCTCGGAGGGATCAATGGATGGCCAATTTCCCCTCTGTTTGAGGAGCTCAAGGATGTCTGAAAAGGAGACATCCTCAGAAGGGATCGGGGAACCCTCAGACTCATCTAAGTCGGTATCCGATGTAGTAGACTCGGGGAGTCTGTGTGTTTCCTCTTACACGCCCTCTTCCGAGGGGTTCACCTGCTGGATCAGGAGAAACTTCGGAAGAGGAGGAAATTCCCAATGGGGAAACCTGGGGCGATGGATCCCTGGGCCTGAGAGCAAGAGGCTGGCAAGAGGCGTCTACAGGCACTGAAGAGGGAGGAGCTAGAGGGATGGACCGTTGACCTGGCTCAGAGGCCAGGACACTCCTCATCACCTCAAAGGCTCCCCTCCCCAGGAGGCCGGAATATCCCCGATCCGAGGATACAGGAATTCCCAGCTCCACTGAGAGGGAAGGCTCTGAGGCCGATGTCGGTGCCGAGCTTACCAAAGCCGAAGCCCCGAGAGGGAGAGCGGGGTCGGACAAGGGTCCGATGCCACTAGCCCCTCGGGCCGACAAGGAAACCCGACGGATCCCTCCAAGGAAGGCCTCAAGGAGGAGATCGGAGCAGAGGACGACGGAGCGAAGGATGTATCGGCTCCGGCCAAACAGTCGCTGTCGAGCTCCGCCCGAACTCTGGTGTGGAGTCGGAGGAGGAAGTTCAAGGGGTGAGACAATAGCCGAAGTCTGTTGAGACGGGCTATGGAGCATTTGGGCCAGTGCCTGCGACTTCAACAGCCTGCTTACCACCCTCTCCAAATCGTGGTCAGACAGCCTGGAAGATCTCGAAGATCGGCTCCGATGGCTCCGCTCCGACAAAAGAGGAGACCCCGGAGCAGAGTGGATACTCTGCAACGAAGGGGACCGAGACCTCTTTCGGGACGAAGTCATCGGAGCCGAAGTCCCCTGAATTCCAGATGGAGCCGAAGGTTTCTCGGCTCCAATGCTGGATAAGGTGTCGGCTCCAAACGGAGCCGACAAGGCCACAGTAGACAGGGTGTCGGAACCAGTCGGTGCCGAACCCACTACTTTTGAAGTAGATAGATCGATTCCAGCCGGAGCCAATCTCGGCTCCGACGGAGCCGGAGCCACCGGAGGAGGCTTGGATACTGAAGCCTGAGCCTTCGGTGGCTTAGAAGCTTTCCCAGACCCTGCTTTAGAGGGAGAACCTTCTGGCTTAAGTAAGCCACGGAGGATAAGCTTATTCCTCCGTTCCTGCAGGACTCTCTGGCTAAAAGAGTGACACAAAGCACAGGAGTCCTGCAGGTGCAAAGGCCCCAGGCAGTAAACACAAGAAGTGTGACCGTCTGTCAGAGACATTTTCTGACAGCACGAGTCACACTTCTTGAAGCCTGAGACCTTGCCTTCCTTGGACATTATCCTAGAGGAAGTCATACACAAACCCCAACAAACACACACAATTAATCCCCTAACACACAACACACAGGTAGGGATTAACCAATGGGGTTTAGGCCTAACTAAACTTTTATACTAAAGGTAATAAAAAGTTTTGAAAAATAAGGGAATAGGGTGGGCTGTAACACACTACTAGACTATAAAAATGGAAACAAGAGGGAAATAAAACCCTAACTAAGCTTTTCTCTTTTGACAAGAAAATTACTTACCTCAGCTGGCAAAGGAGACCTCTTTCGCTAAGCGGCAAACGAGATCTGAGGTAGTTCCGCCTTGCATCATGGGATATAGGGTTGCCTCGAGCTGGTAAAAGGAGTTCTCAAGCTAAAGCAAGTGAGTGGAGCCGAGGATCGGCTCCGAACCCATCCAGCAAGAATGAAGGCGAGATTGACAACTTAACATCAAATTTTTTTAGACTCCAACCCAAAAGCACAGAAAAAAATTTGCTAAAAGCAGAAAGGTTGATCACCAAAATTATAAACCCTGTTGCTGTAAAGTTTACAAGTAAACATGATGAAATTTCAGACATCTTTAAAATATATGAAAAGTTATACACAAAGGATAAGTAGGACCAACAAAAGAGTGAAGTATGACTGATTTTAAAACGGTACACAATAAGCAGCTAACTGAGGCAAGGATCACTGTGGAAGTTATTAAGCAGATTTTGGCTACCCAAGCAACAAACAGAAAAATCCCATGAAACTAAAGAAGTATTCCCACAGAGATTTGAAAGTTGAAGGATAAATTATTAATGAGGGTCTGAGAGGCATTATTCAGTCTGGATTATAGTGTGATATATTCCCAGACTCCTGGGAGGAAGCAGTCATAGTGGTCCTGCCGAAAGAGGGAAAAGACATAATGCAAGCAAAATACTATATAGTTGTGGTTCAACGCTGAGATAGGCTTAGTGTGCTTATGCCCCTTTTAGCTAAAAGGGTGGCTAGGGATCATACCAAAAGTATTAGATCTATACCAGTGTGGATTTGTTTTGTGGAGGCAAACATTTGACAACATAAACAGGATGCTTACAACACAAAGGGAGTTACAGAGGAAAATTGATACCCTCTTCTATTAATCAACCTGGACACTGAAAAAGCATTTGACAGGGTGGACTGAAATTACCTGACAGGGATTTCAAAACATGTGTTTCCCTAGTATGATGGCCAGCTTTACAAAGAAAATACATAATGGCTTCCTGGAAAAAAATAAAGACAGATGTATACTGTCAAGGTATGTAGTCTCCACTGGGGTACTAGCCAGGGAAGTTGCATCTCTTCTTTGTTACTTGTGCTATACATAGATCCATTATCAGAAAAAAAATCAGATGATCACAATGAAAGGGTATACCGATTTGGCACAGCACACAGCAAAATGTAGCTTTGTTTGTGGAGGATAAACTACTATAATAGTTCTACCCAGTGAAGAATGTATGCAAGATGTTCTCCATATGGAATTAGTTTCAGTTATTCTTGGGATTCAAATTAATTTTAGCACAGTAAAAGCCATTACTTCATACACTGTGCCCACTAGTGATCTACTTCAGCAATATCTTCAAATTTTGGGATAATGACAAAATTACATATGATGAATTAAGAGATGTAAGGGAAAACGTACAAAACAGTGGCGAATATAAGGACACAGAAAATGTTAACATTAGATCTGGATAGCAAGATTCGGAAGTAAATATGTTCCTGGTACATATACACCAATCATATTTCAACGTACCTGACACTTCTATATGGCAAAAAAATAGACAGCTGAAGGAACTGATTTAGGACTATAGGAGCGACAAATAAAAAAAAAATTCTGGAAACGCCAAACCCCAAGTTTTAATGTATAATAATGCAAGACAGATGCAAAGCTTTTGGGTAAGAACCCTTCTTCAATGCAAGAATAAAATTCAACCAAACAACTTACATTATAAAGGTTTAAAATTATATTGTGACACAGCCACCAATCATAATAGGTTAACAATTAAACAGTTAAAAATGCAATTTAAGATAAAAAAGACAAATAAAATCATACATCATTTGTACTAATTTTGCTTTTTCATTAATATAGGATTAATGTATTATTAGTGGCGGTGTCACATAATATGATTTTAAGTCTTTACACTGTAAGTTGTTAGGCTGAAATTTATTCTTGCACTGAAGAAGGGTTCTAAACCAAAAGCTTTGCATCTGTCTTGCATTATTCTACATTAAAACTTGGTCTAGAATCTTGAGTTTTTTGTAGTTAGTTTGGTTTTGGTACTACAGACTTCATTTACCACAATATACTATCCAATTTTTTGCTTTTTATGACTACAGAAGATCAAGAGTTTAAGGGTGAGAAGACAGCGTTACTTCTAGATCAGGGAGGGCTCTCTTTACCTAATATGAAGGGGTTACTCTGAGGCCACTTACCTCAGACAAGTACAGTCGAAACAACTCTCCAAGTATAACCCAAAATGGAAACAAATGACTTACCGTAAGAGGCAAAACAGTTTAGAGATGAGGAAATAGGTCTCAGATTACAATATAAGCAGCAAAATACTGGTAGAATACTACACTTACAAAAGTAGTAGGAGGAAAATACTTGACTAAAGAGAAATATGGTAAATGGAAGAATTAAGTTCTCCCAATAGATTGTTTTGGAATCCAGGTTCTGGAAACAGACAGGAAAAATGCATAGAATTATGGGCTAGGATAAGCGAGAGAACATTTTGGGTTGTTCAAGAGAGATCGGTTAATCTATCCAAGACTGAAGGACGAATTTCAGAAGAGGAAGAAGGTGCTACAGAAAGAAGGAATGCCTAAACTGACAAATTTCTAAAAAGCCAGAGCTGGTACAAAAAGAGTCAAGAGAGTGATAACCAGAGCCTACCAAAGCATAACAGTAAATTGGGGGACACGTATATTAAAAACAAAATGGATAGCAAAGTTGGATAGAACACTGAATAAAGAACAATGAAAGGAAATATGCCTGATCTTTAGATACACTACCAACTCCAGGAGATGCACAATATTTAGCTGGACATTGTCTTTAGGAATTGCTGGAGGTGCTAAGATAAAAATAATGGAAATCAGACTCTTATGTTGGGAATGTAGGGTGTTAGAAGCCTTTAAGAAGGCATCTACAGTGCCGTCAATCAAAACTGGGGCACAGATCTAGTTTTGTCTAGGAATCTACTTTGCCAAGATGGGTAGTTGGATAAAGGTATGGCTAGATGAGAAAAAAAATGGATTTGCTAGCAGCAAAAAAACTGTAATACTAGAAAGAAAGAAACACATGATCCAGTATCCCTTGCTTATTTAATGGGATTATGGCAGGAGATCCACCAATGTGAATGGAAAGTGTAGCAGGGATGTCGAGCAAAAATAGGCTGAAATGGACTTAATGTGATCACTTTGCACAGATATGTGAATGACTATTACAACTGTTAAAAGCTTAAATCCAATATTTAAAAGTTGCAATATAAAAACTCAAAGATGTTTGCAAACACTGACTCTTGGGCTGACCTGGTCTGTGTTAGTGTTGTGTCAAGTAGTTAGACTACGAACAATACCAGGCACCCAATGTAATTTTTTCTGACCAAGCATCTGAACTGCATGATCTTTACGATTTATCCTTTGTTTTTTTTTAAATTTTTTTCAGACTGTTTGATAAAGCATTGCCTCAAAAAATAAGACCAAGCTCCTGCTCTTTCTCCCAAAATCACTCAAACACAACAAACCCAACTTCACCATAACTTCACTTAACACTCCCCATCAATGTCAAAACCCACACCAAACTTCTTGGAGCCATAATAGACAATCGGCTAAAATTTAACCTACATGTTCAATGCTGACATACCGACGTGACAGATTAAAACACCGACTGCCGAGGATGCCGACATGGGAAAAGGCTGTGTAAGTCTGCGGTAGTGACAGACGTTAGGGTGCAAGTAAGGTAAGTGTGGATATTGACGGTCTGTGGGGATAGGGGTGGGTTAAGTGAGTTAGGAATCCAGTCAAAAATGGTTAGGTAAGTGTGCGGTAGTGATGGTCTTTGGGTTAGGGGCGGGTTAAGTGAGTTAGGGTTAGGGAGTGGGTTAGGTAAGTGTGCGGTAGTGATAGTCTTTGGGGGTTAAGTGAGTTAGGGTTAGGGGTTAGCCAAGTATGCGATAGTGACGGACCTTAGGGTTAGGATTTGGGTTAGGGTTGTAGATAGTTGTGTATGTGAGGTTTAGTGTGGGTTTGTAGGGATTTTGGTGTGCTTGTGTTGTGTGTGTGGTTTTTGGACAGGGGATGTGTTTTGTTTGTTGATTGTTGTTATTGTGGTGTGTGCAGTGTATGCGGTTTCGTGTTTGTGTACCGTCGGTTATTTCGTTGTCAGGCATGTGAGGTTTCGTGTTTCTGCACTGTCGATTATGTGGTGTCGGTGATTGCGTTGTCGGTGTTCTGGGGTTTCGATTATGTCAGGTAGAACCATATATTATATATATGTGTGTGTGTATATTACACACACACAAAAAGCATCAAAAACTAGATTTTCTCTACAGAAATAAAAAATTCCTTACTAAAGACTTTCATACTGTCCTTGCTCATGGCTACCTCCTACCCAGGTTTCTCTATAGCTCACAAATCTTTGCAAACAGGCCTACTAGGAAAACCTAAAATCACCTACAACAAAATTGCCAGTATTGCAACAAACCAAACCTCTCTCTCTCATCACTGTCACTCCCTCAAGGCTCTAAATTAGTTAGAATTCCCACACCAACTTCGATCCACACAACTGCTTGTCATTCACAACATCCTTAATAAGCCCTCCTCCTGCACTAACATCTCCTCTCTCATCTCTCTCCATACACCAACTAGACACCTCAGGAGCTTTGATCAACTGCTTTTAGACATACACAAAGCTAAACGATCCATAGGTCAAAATGTATACAGGGACACCCCTGCCCTTAACTGGAACAAACTCCTCCTTGCCATACAAAAAAATATCCCACACAATGGAATTCATAAAAGCACTCAAAGAATACCTCCATAATGCGATCTTCTCACACTATCTTACTTAACAGTTAACACTAACCCTGATGACTCCTAACCCATCACCAGCACCCTCACCAAAGGACAAAGATGGAGACTATGACAAAAAAAAAATCTCAAGACCCATCAGTTAAGGGAAGTGTAGCATCCAAACCATCAGTATGACAGCAACGACAAATGGATGAAATCAGAAGCCATCTGTGAACGACAAAGTGGAATGAAGTTAGGATTAGAAACTATTGGAGCATGTGAAACAAAACTTCACTGGGCCAGTAAGGAGCCACCAGAACCACTTTTGATTTGAACTACTTTGTCTTAAGCATAAATGCTGTAAAACAGGAAATGGGAGAAATGCAGAAAGAGGTCCTTTGAGCTAAATGGAAAACAGACAAAAAGCCAAAGCTGCACCAATGTGCCCCGAATCTGCCACTGGGAGAAGAAATCAAAGAAAAACACTTACTACATGTCGCCATGCAAACAAAAGCAGAGGCTACAAGGTGGTTGACCTCGGCTGCAAAAATTTTTTTCCTCCAGGTTAAACATGGCTGAAAAAAAAATAGCTACTCCCATACTCTGATACCTTACCTTCAGAGAGGGCAAGAATGAGTTTCCCACTTACCTGCATGTACCACACCATGAATATGCTGCACGGATGAATGGAAATGTGGCTGCAAAGTAGGAGTTCCATTTTCAAAATATATTTCTACTCACAGAGTAGTCAAGAAAGACTTGTTTGTACAGCATCAGAAAGAACTGATGGCTTCCACCAGCACATGCACTGTTGAAAGAAAGCAACTGTTCTTGAATGTACTCTGCTAAACTGTCATGATGTCTCGACACAGTGGGTAAAAAAAGAGCTTTTCCCATACACCACACCATGACTAGGTTATCTAACTGAATGGAACTGCTACCTGGAGGAAGAAGAGAAGGGCCTATAGGGGCTAAAAAAAAAACAGAACTAACATCTCCAGAACACCGATCTGTAACTTGCCCAAATGCACACAGTTGTACACTGCAGACTTAATATGACAATATACTAAACAGCTCAGGAACAGCAGCTTGTAAATGACAAAACCAGAGTATAAAAATAACACGCAATACATTTGTTTGAGATTGCCATAATAAGAGCAAATTAAACACAAAAAACATTTCCGCAAGCTCCTTGCAATCCCCATGTGCCCTGCGGCCCCTTTACTTTAATATTCTCAACATGGGGTCACTAGACTTTGGAAAAAAAAGAGTTAACTCTTATTACACTATGAAACTAGTTTCAATTTTTCACCGGGATACAGAGATTGAACCAGTCATTAAACATAAATACATAAGAACTACAACCTTGCTCAAACGTAAATCAAGGCATTATGACACAAGCAAATGCCAACTTGAGCTCTTATGCTCAAGAAAATATTAAACAAGCTTCTGTAATCCTAGGACATGGCTGTAAGCGGTTTGCCCCAGGTAATGGCCAACCCACTAAGGCTAACAAATCTATTTTCAAAGCTGCAAATGTAGGAGATGGAATGAAATGCTTGCTCACACTTCATTAGCACCTCTTCTACAAAAGGGCTGCACATAACTTCCATCTCCAAGTGAGAATTTAAAATTTCAGTTTTGTCTTCAGCAGGTTCTGAGAACGACCCCAAGCTAATCTTCTCATTACTGTCCCAAAAGGAGGCGCACTGGAGGAAGAATCATCAGGATCATAAGCACACTTTAAAAGATGCTTAGTAACATGAGAAGCAGATTTTTAACCACTGGAGGAAGGTAGGTTAACTATTAGCTTTTGCAAGTTCTCAAAAGGATAAAAGTAAATAATTTAACATAAGAGCTTGACAGTTTAAAAAGCATTAAAGTAAAAGTAGCAAAATATATTTTCTTCTCAAACTTGTCAAAAGCTTTTCCATCCTTGTCAGGGGGATTGGGATCACCAGCATTAATATGTTTAGCAGAAGCAGTTTTGGATGGAGAAATTGCTAGTGCTGCAATGCTTTAGATATCGAAAATAAAAATTTCAGAGTCTGAGGAATCCTGTATAGCTTGTTAGATTTTTTGGAGGCAGGACATCCCAGACTCAGGTTTCTTAACCCAGCTGAGTGAAGACCTTTACCTACCTCTCCCCATAAAACCAACAAAAGCCGTTCTCCTTTACCTGTCAAGGGCATCCTACAGCCACAGAAAATGTAGCTATTCTCTAGTGCTTCACGGCAGCAGCTGCACCACCATAGGAACTGGGGAAAAAATATGAGAGAGCTGAGCAACCAAAAGTGGCCACAGCAGAGTCACAAACCAGTGGCAAATGCACAACAGAAGCCATCCTAATACCCAAAGACTCTGTAGCAACTTTACTTACAGATGGGAAAGTAAAACTGCAGAGACCTGTAACTGCTATATCCATTAGCTGAGAGTGAGACATCAAAAGCAGATACTTTTTACCAACTCAACCTGCTTCTGTAGCACAAAATAAGTGGTATGCAGGAAGGAAAAACCACCTGCAATCTACCTCAACCAAAACATGCTGCCCCAAATAAACAAACCTGTAGAAGTCTGAGAACAAATAAAATTTACAGAAAAATACACATAAGCATTTACACACAAACATCAGAAATGGAGTGCTTCTCCAAAGACATTTTATCATAAAGAACACAAGTTTTGCTGGAAGGTTTTCCGCAATAGAGGACTTCTCTGCCCAGCCTTGAAAGAGCATTAGTCTACCAACAGTTCTACAAGGTTCACCTGAGCACTTTTTGGCAGCAAAAAAGCTCTTTTTTTTTTGGCTCCAACTCTCTTTACATTGGAACTTCCCACAAGCTACTGATACAGTTAAGAGCATGTGGAAAATGCTCTTAAGCTTTGAAAGCTGGCCAGTCACTGGGGTCAGGACCAAAACAGCTTAGGCTACTGCAACAATGATTTAAATGTTGAACACCATTGGCTATCAGAGAAAAGGGTGGAAAAACATATAGGAACATTCCCAACAATGAGACTGAAAAGGTATCACTCTTCCAGGCCTGACTGCAATGTTGTGGCTGAAAGCAAACAAATCTTCGTGAGTTCACCACAGATGGATCAATTCCTGAAAGACCTCCAGGCTCAACTTCCATTCATGAGGTCTGTCTTGGTCCTGCTCAGTTTGCCTGTTCGGACGAAAAGTAGGCAGTCTAAAGAAACAGGCTGCACTCTGTCTGCAGATCCCAGGGTACCATAGCTCGTCCGCAAAGTGGATAGAACCTGGTTCCCGCAGATCTGTTTATTTACCACATCACTGTGGTGCTGTCTGTGATCAAGGCTACTGCAGCAATAATCAATATGATGAATGTAGTACAGATATGCAAGTAAAACTTACCATAACAACAGATGCTTACATGATCACTGCTGCAGTAGCCACTCCATCACTCCTGTTTTTTTATGCCAGTGGGTGGGCACTTATTTTTTTTGTTGTTCCCAACACTGTCCTTCCAGGGCTCTGCCTCCTTCTGTCTGCTGACAAGAAAGCTTTAGTCATCTCAGCTCGAGCTGCCTGTTAGTTGGGGCACATGGAAGGTGCCCTGAAGCTTTGGGGGTTGGCCAGTTGTCAATATCCTTGGCAAGATATAACCCAGACAGCTAAGGTTACAGCAGCAGTGAACAATAATATGAGCACAAGTCTAGTACAGGTTTCCTTTTTCTTTTGGAACAAAAAAAAATTCATGAGAAAATCCCTTTCCTTCTTCAATCTAGGGCAATAGGTTCTACAATCGCGAGATAGGAGCCGGTCTAGAATGGGCGGCCACGGTGGTGCAGCGTTTAGCATTGTCGAGTCACAGAAAGAGGTTCTCCGGTTCCATTCTCAGCTGGGGTGCCTTCTGTGCAGAGTCTGCATGTCCTCTCTGTGGTCACGTGGGTTTCCTCCGGGTGCTCCGGTCTCCTCCCACATCCCAAAGACGTGCAGTAGGTGGACTGGACACTCTTAATTGGCCCTAGGTGCGAGTGTGTGCGTGTGTGTGCCTTCTGTGGAAGGTTGGGCACTGGGCTGGCAACTTGATACCGTAAAACTCCACTGCCAATCATGAACGGACAGATGATCCTCTGTGGCGACCCCTAACCGGGAAAAGCCGAAAGAAGAAGCAGCTGGTCTAGAATAGGAGGGAAAAGGGAAATTTGGCAGTACAGATGTGACGGAATCCCCTGAAATGGAGGAGAGAAATCCCACTGCTCCTTGTAGCCTTTTAGAATTGATTTTCAGTGCCAAAAGTATTTGAAGTTATCTGGTGCCACAAGGGAAAGTTAGATTATGGGACAGTTTTACAGGATTGCCAGGGTAGGGAGGGGAAAACACATGAAGAATATTTAGTCCATTTTCCTAGACTATCTTTGGTTCTGACAGGACCCTTTTTTTTCTTCTTTGAACTTCCCTGCCACTGTTTTTTGAAATTGCGTTTGTCTGTGCCTTGCTAGGAATGCTTACTCTGTTTCCTGAACTGGAAGAAAGGTTCAATATTTTTCCTGAAATGAAACATTCTTTTCTTCACAAAAACTGATGATGTGGAAGGTAATCCCCTACAAGGCTCAGGCTTGTAGAAGCACTAGTACACTGATCGCCTGAAGCCCACAGAGGAGCTCATTCTTCAATGACAAGAATGTTCTGAAGTTTTGGTGTCCTGGCCACGGAGTTTATTCTGCTACCCTCTATGCAGGGCAGTGGCTAGAGTATGTGGAAGGTATCCTAAAACTTTGGAGGCTGTTTGCAATGTTGAATCCTTGGCAGGATGTCCCACAAAGCTTATGCTACTGCAGTACTGATGTAACAACACAAAAAGTTTTGCAAAATGTATTTACTGACCTCGATTTGCAGAGAGCAAAGTGCATACAAAGTGAACTTGAGGAAAATAAAAAGCCACTCGCAGGGCACTAGTGAGGTGTTCACTGGAGTAAGACTACAACAGACAAACTTCTGTGACTTGGGTAGATACATTTTTAGAAGGTGTAAAGTCACAGACGCCAATTGGGGACAAAAAGAAAATTACTGGCAGGGAAGCTGACCAGTAATGGCCTGATGGTGTCAGCTGTAATCCCAGAATTAGGGATACACAAAAGACATGAAAGACATGAAAGAAAGGGAGTATTACCCCATTTAGAGGCCACTTTCCATAAAAAAATCCATGATTACACATAGCTGGTTTGCAAAAGTTTGAGAAATCAAGCTAGATACAAAATTACAAATATAAATTATACTTGTATAGTCTTTAAAAGTTACTCGAGGTACTGACTGGTCTTTAACATCTGGTGCCTAGTGGGACAAAAAATGAAATAAAAACACTTTCACCTGAGGGAAAGAGATCAACAGCAGTAGAGGAGAAAAAAAGCTGTATGTTTGTTCTGTGATCCTAGCTGAATGTGTTTTGGGATCATCATTTTTAGGAAAGAATGCCTTCTAACTGAAATGTCTCAGGAAAACATGTGAAAGACTTCAACATTTGTTTTCTCTTCTTAAAATCTGCAACACCTTACATGCTGTTTTTGAAAAACAAAAAGTCCCTAACAATTGTTAAATCCAGCAAAACCTGGTTAATGTTAATTTCAAACATTTTATAAGGCTAACTACCACTAACCTGTGTGGTAATTGCCCTCATCAAACAGTCATTGATGGCTTTAACTTTTTAATTTTAAAACCACCTCCTCATACAAAAGAATGAATCTTTTAAACCATGCTGTTAAATTATTTTGGTAGTATGAACACTACTGAAATATACTTTAGCAAAGCCCCCCCCCCCCCCCGACTTGAATGGAATGTGGACCCACATTATTCCTGTAATACATCGCAGAACAACTGCACAAATCTGCAGTGGGTGAGGTATATTAGCAAACCAACAGCAAGTTGCAGGAAAGGATTATAAAGGTTACAAAGGATTAACCGTATGCCATCTAGAGTTGGCAGATATGGGGGCTAGTGAGAAACCACACTATTTCGATCTGAACAGCAGCACAGAAATGGTATTCTCAACTTCAATTACTAAGGTTTATGCTTCTTGGCGATTCTAACACCTTTAGATGGATTAGAATGACTAAAATCAAAAAAACAACTCTTTTCAGACTGGTATGTACTCACCATAACTTCAGATGTTTTGTTTGTCCAGGTTCTCCAAACTGCCCACAGATGTGTGAATAATGTGCAAGTGAGTGACAATATCTATTTTGCAACAGATCTAGAATGGGTCTCATTGCCTTGAGCTCACTGGCTGTTGCGTCTCCGACATCCAATAACCTACTAAAGAATAAAGCAGCTATTGGAAAGTGAAAGGGTATGTACAAGTCAACTTGAACTAAATCAACCAAAGGGATGAATATTCTTGCACAGTTGCCTAATATTCTAGGTCTACAAAATCACCTTACTGCAGGGTATTTACACAACTGCACTTCCAGCATGTTTGCATGTTCAGTTTCTCCTCAGTAGTAACCAAGAAGTGAACTACCCATAACAGAAGCATAGGATCAGTGCATAAAAACTACTGTCAATATTCACAAAGATTTTGACTCAAGGCAAAGGTTTGTAAATAAACTGGCTCAAGAAAGCAAACACTTTGTCCTTGAATTTAAATGACAAAAAAGAAGCATCTGTGTATACAACTTAAAATAAAGTAAAATGGTATTGTAAAAAGTAAAGAAAAAGCATATATTGTCCTTAAACTCACACTCCAAAAGTTAAAACAGCACCATCCCAACAACCACCTACTTTGACTTAAAAAAAAAAAAAAAAAAATTGTGAACAGTGCAAGTTGTTCCAGGGAGACTGCATTTGATTTAGGTTGAAATGATGGCGGGTTAATGTTTTTTTTCCTATGAAACTATGAAAACTGACATTTATAAAATGAATCATTTTTTAAAAAAGGAAAACTGCCTCTGAAGGATGTAAAATAGGATACTAATAGAAACACTATGCTCCCTCTTACACTGCTATGCTGAGTAAGCTGCAAAACTGCAAGATAAACCCTTGCACAGCAGATTTACAAAAATAACCAAGAGGCTGCTGAGTACTTCTCTTACACAAACAGTGTGAAGTAGCATGCAGTTCCTAAGCACATCATCATAATTTTTCTTGGGTGTACATAACACAAGGCAAATGTAAGTAACTTGAAGAATTATAGTAAAAAGAACAAGACACCTTCCTCACTTTTGTTCCTTTCTCATTATTCCCACAGAGTGCAGTGCATACTTACACAGAATATCATTAATGTTGAGGGGCCAGGCAGGAGAGAGTGCAACTCTTTCACATTGTTTAACATCTCAATCATCAGCCAGATTATCAAGTATAGTACCTGTACAAGCAATCACTGAATGTCTAATTGGTCTATGTCCTCCTACAACTATTCTAAGAACACTGCAGTACAACTCTATGACACGGAAGGCTCCTTTTCCAGTGCAATTTCACCTTCTACAGAAACAAAGTACAGTTGTGTACACTTATAAATGTTGAAGTTAGAGTGTATTCACTGTTGCAGTCATCACACTTGGATTATCTGCCTGCAGGTAGCCCTCAGTCAGCCCGAATACCAGAGACTTAGTATTTCTGTGACGGTTGCTTGTCACTTCAAGACTCAAGTCAGGTCGTCAGGGGTATAAAAACAGACAGCCAACGCCATTACATCAGTTTGTCTTGCCCCAAATGTCAGGAGCCCCCAAATAGGGAGCTAAGTCATGGTGGGAAAACACCACCAGTAAAAAGTAAATACCAATAGCCCTGTAAGGGGTGAGTAATAGACAGAGAGGAGACAGCCAAGGAGGCTGGAGGGTGGGAAACCAGGACTGCAACAGTGAATACACTTGAACATCTACATTTATGGCAAGTGTACACAACTGTACTATGTTCTTCGTGTTTCACTGTTGCAGTCATCACACTTGGGTTGATTCCCAAAGCTGAAGAATGGGTGGAGGAAGTCAAGAAGAGTTGGGGCTGGCTAGTATGCCCTGCAGGACTGCTGTTGCAAAACCCGCCCTGGATTTAGAAAAGATAGGCAGGTGGTAATGCTTGGTGAAGGTGTGAACAGAACTCCAGGTAGCAGCTTCCAGAATGTCCCTGGTAGGTAACTCCCCTAAGGAATGCTGTAGAGGTAGCAGTTGCCCTCATGGAATGCGTTCTGACCCCCTGAGGGGTTGATTTTCCATGGTGTTTGTAGCACAAATGGCTACATTGTGTTACCCATTTGGAAACTGTTTGTTTTGAAATGGCCTTGCCCTCAGCCCCTGGTGCAAAACTGACTAGTAACTGGTCAGATTTCCTGAAGGGTTTAGTCCTATCAAGGTAGAATCTGAGCTGTCTCTGCACGTCTAAAGAGAGTGCAGGATCTTTCCCCCTTTATTTTGAGGATTAGGGAAGAAGGTTGGCAAATGGATAGATTGGTTGAGAGCCACACTGGACACCACTTTAGGCATAAAAGGGAAGGATTAGTCCTGAGAGAGACCCTGTCAGCATGAAAAATAATGAAGGGTTCCACAGCCATAAGTGCTTGTAGCTCAGACACTCTTCTAGCTGAAGTGATGGTCAGAAGCAAGGCTGTTTTCCAAGAGAGGAATGTTAACTATGCAGATGCTGCAGGCTCAAAGGAGGGTAGCATGAGCTTTTCCAGTACAAAGTAAAGGTCCCGCCAGGGGCGGGCCTCCTTGGTGGCCTTAAGTTGTTTGCCCCTCTCAGGAACTGTATGATGAGAGGGTGAGAGAAAAGAGAGGTGTCTCCATGTTGTAATGAGCCGAGCTGGCAGAGGCATGGATCTTAATGGAAGAGAAGGATAAGCCTCTGTGGAGTAGATCTGCTAGGTAATCTAGGATTAGAGGTAAGGAGGGCAGTGTTGTGTCCTCTCCTTTAGATTGACTCCAAGAACAATACCTTTTCCACTTATCAGCATAAGATTTCCTTGTACTGGGTCTTCTGACTTCAAGAATGACGTCCAGCACCTGCTTGCTTAGGCCTGGACACTGCCACACACACACACACACACACACACACACACACACACACACTGGGGGAAAATTCAAGGAATATGCCAGGCTGCAAGATTCAGGGTTTGCAGTTCTGGATGCAAGATCTCTCCCTCCTGCTGAGTGAGGAGGGTTGGGATCTGGGGTAGGTGAC
The DNA here is from genome assembly GCF_019279795.1 of Protopterus annectens. Lineage (NCBI taxonomy): Eukaryota > Metazoa > Chordata > Ceratodontiformes > Protopteridae > Protopterus > Protopterus annectens. Next base: position 841,392,148 of record NC_056739.1, read on the forward strand.
AGGCTATGCACAGTAGTGGGTACCAGTGCTGGCGTGGACAGTCTGGGGCAATCAGGATTGCCCTTGGTCTGTCCCGTCTTATTGAGTAATATTCTTGTGAGAAGAGGCAGAGGGGGAAATGCATAGATTGAGAGGTTTACCCACTGGAAGGATAGGGCATCCACTTTCCAGGCCCTGCTGTGAGGTGTCCTGGTGCAGAATTTGCTGAGCTGGTGATTGTAGGGGAAGGCAAAAAGGTCCACCTCTGGGGTCCCCCATTTCTGAATTAGAAGGCTGAAAGTGCTGGGGTCTAATTGCCACTCATGTGGGTCTAGGAGATTCCTGCTTAAATCATCTGCCAGAGAGTTTTGTTTGCCTGGCAGGAATTGAGCTTGCAGATGAATATGCATGTCCAAGACAGTGTTCCACAGGGCCATGGCTAGCCTGCACAGTGGTAAGAGTGGGTTCCTCCTGCTTGTTGATGCACCACACAACTGTGGTGTCTGTTTTTATTAGCAGGGGTCCTGGTGAGTAGGGATCTGAAAGCTATTAGAGCCGCGGCTTTGAACAGCTAGCATCTTTTTGGCTGATGTGCAGATGAATTTGACTTGGGCTCCAGTGGCCCTGAATGCACCTCTGTTGTCGCCCAGATGTGCCCCTGGAATAGGTCTGATGCATCTGTGGTAGTGTCTGGGTGGTATGGGGTTGAGTAAAGGGAAGTCCCATGTTGTGGTTGCATGCTGCTGCCCACCAGAGAAACTCTGTCCTTAGACAAGGTATGACAGATATGACGGTTTCCAGGTCCTGAGAATGTTGTCAACAAAGACTTTTAAGTACCACTGAAGTGTCCTCATATGCAGTCTGGCATATAGAATTAGTAGAATGTAAGAGGCCATGAACCCTAGGGCCTGCAGGATTTGCCTTGCAGATAGCTGGGTTCTGGTGGCCATTTGAGCGAAGTAGCCTGTTAGATGGGCTTGTTTTTCTTGAGTAAGGAATGCCATATCTGAGATGCTGTGTCCAAGCTTGCTCCCAGGAATACAATCTTTTGACTGGGGACTAGTTTCAATTTCTTTTTGTTGATAGTGTACCCCAGGGAGGTTAGAAGGTTCTTTACAAGTGTCAGGTGCTACAACAACTCTTCCTGTCTGCCCAAATCAGGCAATCGTCCAAGTAAGGGTAAATTTGAATCTTTCTCTGTCTGCAATAGGCAATGGCTGGAGACAGGCATTTTATCTGAAGACTTTGGGAGTATGGATAAGCCAAAGGGAAGTGCAGAGAACTGATAATGCACAGATCCTGCCCTGAAACGTAGGTATTTCCTGCATGAGTCCCTGATAGGGATGTGCAAATAGGCTTCTTTTAGGTATAGGGTTGCTAACCAGGCATCTCTGGACATCATAGGGAGAAGCTGCTGAAGGGTGAGCATTTTGAATTTTGGTACCACCAGGAAGGTTTTTAGAATGGAAAGATCTAGGACTGGGTGCCAAGCGCCCTCTTTTCTGGGTGCCAGGAAAAGTCTGGAGTAAAACCCTTGACCCATCTGTTGGGTTCTGCAGGAACAGGTTGAATGTTCTTATGGAGAGCAGGGATTGAACTTCCGCTTTTTGTGCCTCTGCCCACTGGTTTGGAGGAAGGTCTGGGAACCCTTTTGCGGGCTGGGTGAGTGGAAGTAAAATTTGCACCTTCTGGATACAATGTTGAGGACCCATCGGCCTCGGTGATGGAGGCCCAGTTTTGTATGATGGGCAAGTTTTCCTCCTAGGGGCACAGGTGAGGAGTGGAGTTGAGAAGTCATTGTGAATTCTTTCCATAAGGGGGGGGTGGCTTAGCACTCACTGATTTAGAAGTGGAGGTACTCCATTGCTTAGATCTCTGCATACCCCGAGACTGTAATCTGGGAGGTCTATTTGCCCTGCGTCTAGTTTGAGATGGCCTTGAGGGGGCTGAAAAGGACCAATGTTTCGAGGGGCAATGCCTACTGAATCCTGGAGGCTGCACTTGCAAAAAATCTTTGACTGTCTGCATAGACTTAGCTTTTTCTTCCATCTTTTTTAGAACCTCTTCTGCTTTGGTGCCAAACAGACTGTCCTTGTTCAAAGGAGCGTCTAGTAATTTTGATTTGACATGGTCTGGCAAGGTTGGCTCCATAAGCCAAGCATGCCTTCTCAGTACAGAACCAGTGACTGCTGCCCTGCAAGATGCTTCTAGGGTGTCAAAGCCACATTGCAAGGTATGCCTGCTGACTTGGCTTGCAGAATGCAAAAGCTCCTGCAATTCTTTATTTTCTGCACAGTCTGTAAAAATAGATATTATTTGCTTAATAAGTTCCATAAAATGTTGCTGGTATTTCAGCATGTGAAACTGGCAATTCAATGCCCTAATGGTACTATGAGTTGCAGAGGTGTATACTTTTTTACCTATCTGTCTAAAGCTCGGAATCCCTGTCCGAAGGGGTGGGAATCTTAGCTGTAGTTGCTTTTACACCTTTAGGCCCCTGGGAAATGACCTCTGGGTCAGCAGTAGGATTTTTGAAAAGAAATTTGTGAGAGTCAGGGACTCTGTAGTACCTGTCTGGTTTCCTTGGAGCAGGGGGTAAAGTATCCAGAGTTAGACTGGGTTTCATAAAGACATCATCCACAACATCCAGAGCAGGAGGGACAGCTAAAGGTCTATGTTGTGGCAAATCTAAAAATTATCAGAGTCTCTTTTTGGACTGAGGATAATCCTGGCATTCCCAGTGGAAATGCTCTCTTAAAGTATGTAGGGTTTCCTCAAAACAAAATTCCTCTGGAGGGGAAGCCGAGGGAATGGAGTCCTTTGCATCAGAATGCTCATAAGCAGATAAAGGTGTATCTTCATATTCAGAAACCTCAGAGTCATCAGACTCTTGGTCAGTTAAAGCTGCTGGGGACAGGTCTCTCTCTCATTTAGTAGGGGAAGGCTGGCTTCCCTTAATCAACATAATCAAGTCTTCTGCCATTTTAAGCATTTGATGTTGTGGCAAGGAAGCAGGTGCTTGAGTTTGGGTCATAGTTTTTTTAGGCATAGTACATACTCTTGGCCTTAGAAACTCGGTAGTTTTAGACAGAACTGAAGACGCGAAAGAAGTAGTCTGTTTGTGTCGTAATATCGTAATGCAAAAGAGCTTCCTTGGGAGGCGGTGCCTGCACAGCCGCTCTGGACCCATCCAAGGTAGAGACATCCACAGGTTCCATAGTCAAAGAAAGTCTCGCGCATACCGGACTAACAGGTCTCGTAGTGGCCTGCAAATCCATCAAAGCTGGGTATCAGGGCTGTGAAACCCCAAAATGTTGTCTTTTGTTTTGGGGTTTTTAAAGCATAAATTTTGGCCTTAAAAGGGGGAGGGGAAACCCCCCCTTTTTTGGGGAAGGCCGGGGGTTTAAAGGGGGACAGAAGTCACCCCTCACCAATTGATGTGGAAAAAGGGTTTTGCTGGAACCCAAAACCTGAACTCCTGAACAATCCCCCCCCCTGTCTGGGAGGCATCCGTCGTCATGGCCCCCGGGGGGGATAAAAAAAAGGTCTTCCCTGATTGATTGGAGGCTGAAGCCACCAGGGGAGGTCCCATTTGCTTTTAATCATAATGGTGATTGAGGAAGTTTCTAAAAGGGACCATTGAGTAAATAGCCACTGAAGAATCCTCATGTGCAATCTTAGGGAACTAGGAGAACGTGGGACATGAACCAAAAAAGTTGCAGGACCATCCTGGCTGGGGCTTTGGATCTTGAAAGCAGGGCTTGAACTTGACCTTGTAAAGTTTAACCCTTTTTTAGGAAGAAAACATCAATTTTGAGTCTATCTCTGTTCCTATGTTGCTGAGGGGCAGCAAGACAGACTTTGACCAATTGTTTGGGTAGCACCCAGGAAAAGGTGGGAGGTTGTCCTTAGTAGATGACTGGGGGTGGCAGTCAGGGCCAGTCGTCCAGATAGGAAACACAATCCAAGACTCCTCAGGTGCAGACTACTGCCAAACAGTGAACACCCTGGGGGCTGTGGTGAGCCCAAAGGGGCAGTGCAAAAAAGGAAATGACTGTCTCCCAGGCTGAAGCAGATACTTCCGGGGCCCCATGTATGGTTGTATTCCCTGAGATCTATGGAGCACATCCAAACATCCTTCTCCAACAATGGGAGAATGGATTGTAAAGTACAGTTTTGTACCTACCATAAATGTAGATGTCCGAACTGGATAGCATCTGCAGTCATAACAACTGGGTTGTCCTGTCGTCAGGCAGCCCTTCAGTCGGCCGGATTCCAAAGCCCGGGTCCGGTTTGGGATGTCGATTTCCCCCGCGCATCTCTGTTGGTTTGGGTATAAAGGCATCACCCGGGCCATTTTCCTCAGTGTTTCTTGCCCCAGATGCCAGTTGCCCTTTTGAAGGCTAAAATTTGGATAAATGCCAATGTTTCCAAAAAGAGAGAGGTAAACGCAAAAATAAGCATGTATGTACATATATACAAACAAATACACCATAAAGACTCCCCACCAGCTAGCTATTAGGAGGGTAAACACCCTAGGAGTACCACAGAGGGAAGGAGGGATTCCTGACTGCAGATGCTATCCAGTTCGGACATCTACATTTATGGTAGGTACAAAACTGTACTATGTCCTTCATGGATGCATCTGCAGTCATAACAACTGGGTAGAATACCATAGCCAACTAGGGAGGAGGATAAAAGATTATGGTGTGTTTAGGATCCCTTGCAGTACAGCAGTGGCAAACCCTGCTCGGGATCTGGAATATAGAGGCAAATTATAATGCTTGGCAAATGTATGCACGGAGGTCCAAGTACCCGCCTCAATAATGTCTTTGGTTGCCACTCCTCGTAAGAAGGCTGTGGTAGTGGCTGTTGCCCTTGTAGAATGAGGTCTTAAGTAGAGAGGAATTGGATTTGCATGGAAGGAGTAACAGAATCGAATGCAATATCCAATCCATTTGGAGATTGTCTGATTGGAAAAAGCTTATCCTTGCCTTGCTGATGCATAGGCTACAAAAAGTTGGTCAGTTTTCTGCTATTTTTTGTTCTGTCCGGGTGGGCGTAGCTGTCTATGTACATCCAAGGTATGCAGTATTCTTTCCCCTGTTTTGTGGGTTGGGAAAGAAGGTAGGTAGGTGGATTGCCTGGTTTAAAGACACTCTGGATACCCCCCCCCCTGCTAAGGTGTGCAAACCCTCCTTGCTGAAGTAATTCCAAGGAAAGAGTTTTGGTTCCATAATGTTGCTTAGCTGTAGTTGCTTGGTTCAAGGTGTATACTTTTTACCAATTTCAAGGTCCCGCTGGGAATGAGTGTTTCCTTAGGCCTTCCCGGGTCAGCAGTAGGATTTTGAAAAGAAATTTGTGAGAGTCAGGGACTCTGTAGTACCTGTCTGGTTTCCTTGGAGCAGGGGTAAAGTATCAGAGTTAGATTTTATAAAGACATCATCCACAACATCCAGACAGGAGGGAAGCTAAAGTCTATGTTGTGGCAAATCTAAAATTTGAGTCTCTTTTTGGACTGAGGATAATCCTGGCATTCCCAGTGGAAATGCTCTCTTAAAGTATGTAGGGTTTCCTCAAAACAAAATTCCTCTGGGGGAAGCGAGGAATGGATCCTTGCATCGAATGCTCATAAGCAGATAAAGGTGTATCTTCATATTCAGAAACCTCAGAGTCATCAGACTCTTGGTCAGTTAAAGCTGCTGGGGACAGGTCTCTCTCTCATTTAGTAGGGGAAGGCTGGCTTCCCTTAATCAACATAATCAAGTCTTCTGCCATTTTAAGCATTTGATGTTGTGGCAAGGAAGCAGGTGCTTGAGTTTGGGTCATAGTTTTTTTAGGCATAGTACATACTCTTGGCCTTAGAAACTCGGTAGTTTTAGACAGAACTGAAGACGCGAAAGAAGTAGTCTGTTTGTGTCGAATATCGGTAATGCAAAGAGCTTCCTTGGGAGGCGGTGCCTGCACAGCGGCTCTGGACCCATCCAAGGTAGAGACATCCACAGGTTCCATAGTCAAAGAAAAGTCTCGCGGCATACCGGACTAACAGGTCTCGGTAGTGGCCTGCAAATCCATCAAAGCGGGCATCAGGGGCTGTGAAACCCAACTGATGAACTGGTGACTGCTTAAGGCGGCAGTTTTGGACCTGCAGTCTGTCTTTATCCTTACAGTCTTTTCAGAAGATCGGTAGTGGAGCTTATCGCCATTTCAGAATCGGAGATCAAGAGCGAAGTATTTAGCGACAATAAGGCAATGAATAGTTTGGGCATTGAACAAAGCACAAAACTGACAGAGGTACTGGTCTGGGCCTAAACAGGTGACACAGTAAGAATGGAAATCGTGTGGTATTTGCTTTCCACAGGCGAGATAATTGTTAACTTTTTCTGAATCAGTTAGAGCAAGAAAAAGGACCCCACATTTTTAAAGACTTCAGGATGATTCAATTCGGAAACGAAAACTCGGGTAGCACTCGTGCAAACTGCTTCTGCTTTGGGCTCCTCGGCAAGAAAGACTGATGTAATGGCGTTTGCTGCCTGTTTTATACCACGCCCACGCAGTCTTGAAGACAGCAACGAGAAATACCAAGTCCCTAGTATTTGGGCCGACTGAGGGCTACCTACATGCAGATAACCCAACTGTGATGACTGCAACATTGAAACACAAAGAACATCTGCAGGCTGAGACTTGGTTTCCAAAAATGCCAATTTGGAATCCTAAAGGATGCAGGTAATGTACCCACAAGTACAGAAAACAACATAACACACAGGTGTAGGGTTACCAACAGATCCAGGGATACTAACCAGCTGATTACTACTTGAATTGTTAGTTGAAACAGTGTCCTGTAGTAATTATTATATATAGTACAGATTTTCAACACTTAAAACTGTACTGTACTGTTTGACAAATGTTAAGATTAAGACAAGTTGTCACATGCTCACAATAAAGGAAATTTATTACTTAACTTGTTACCCAAGAATATCACATGAAAGGTGTGAGGTCCCCACTCTGGGCCAGTCATAAAAAAATTTTTTTGGGGGATTTCCTTGAAATTAGTAAAGATTTAACAGTTTGATCAACCCTTTCCAAAAGGGGGGAAAATCGTGGGGTTGGACCTTTTATTTTTCCCCCCCTTTGGGGGGCCCAATTTTCCCTTCTTGGTTTGGGTTTCCGGGGGTTATAAAAGGGGCCCCTTTTTCCAGCCCCGGCGCCATTTTCCCTCAGTGTTTCTTGCCCCAGATGCCAGTTGCCCTTTTTGAGAGGCTAAAATTTGGATAAATGCCAATGTTTCCAAAAAGAGAGAGATATATGAATGCTTATAAAATAAGCATGGCAACATGTACATATATACAAGAAACAAATACACCATAAAAGGCTCCCCCCCACCAAGCTAGCTATTAGGAGAGGGTAAACACCTAGGAGGTACCACAGAGGGGAAGGAGGGAGGAGGTAATCCTGACTGCAGATGCCTATCCAGATTGGGACATCTACATTTATGGTAGGTACAAAACTGTACTATGTCCCTTCATGGATGCATCTGCAGTCATAACAAACTTGGGTAAGAATACCATAGCCAACTGAGGGAGGGAGGAAAAACTAGATTATAGGTGTGTTTAAGATCCCTTGCACAGTACAGCAGTGGCAAAACCCCTGCTTTCGGGATCCTGGAATATAGAAGGCAAATTATAATGCTTGGCAAATGTGTATGCACGGAGGAGGTCCAAGTAGCCGCCTCCAATAATGTCTTTGGTTGCCACTCCTCGTAAGAAGGAAACTGTGGTAGTGGCTGTTACCCTTGTAGAATGAGGTCTTATGTTCTGTGGAATTGGTTTTTCCATGGAAGGAGTAACAGAATGCGTATGCAAAATTTTCCTATCCACATTTTGGGGTGTCTGTTTGGAAGCCATAAGCTTTTTCCTTCCCTTCCTGTTTTGCATAGGCTGCAAAAGCTGGTCCAGAGTTTTTGCTGGTACTTTTTGTTCTGTCCAGGTAGTAAGCGTGAAAACTGTCTATGTATATCAAGGTATGCAGTATTCTTTTCCCTCTGTTTTGTGGGTTGCGGAAAGAAGGTAGGTGGAAGTGGATTGCCTGGTTTTAAAGACACTCTGGATACCACCTTAGGCATAAATGAGGATTAGTCCTCACATGGACGCACTCTATCTTTGGTGGAAAGATTAGGAAGGGCTGTACTGCCATTGTTAGGGCCTGGTTGAGAAACCCTCCTGGCTGAGGTTATTTACTGGTAAGGAGAAGCAGTTTTCCACACGATAGATGCTGGTCTGCTGTGTTGCTGCTGGTTCAAGGTGATAGTAGGTCAGCTTTTTCACAGGGTGACAAACTTGGTTCAAGTCCCAAGCTGGCAATGGTGGGTTTCCTTGGAGGTTTTACATTCTTGAATTCCTCTGAGGAACTGCCTGAGTAAGGATGTGAAGAGACAGGTGGATCAAAGCTGTATTCTGCTGATATAGCTGATGCATGTATCTTGGATGGAGAGTAGGACAGGCTCACTGTATGTAGAAGTTCTGCCAAATACTCCAGGAATGTTAGGCATATCTATGTTTGACACATCTTTTTCCTCTTTCAGTACTCCAAATGAAACAAACCTTTTCCATTTACCTGCATAGTTCCTTCTGTTGAAGGTCTGCGGGCTTCAAGAATAATATCTTTGACTCTTTGGGAAAGTTCTGGATTAGTTGCTGCTGCTATGTGATGTTCCATGCAGTCAGTTGTAACACAGCTTTTTAGGTTTGGATGCATGATGCTATGTAGTTGTTCTGAGTTAACATCAAAGGCATCAGGGTAGTATTCAGCTTGCCATATTGTTCGAGACATGCTCCTCAGCAGTGGGTACCAGTGTTGTCTGTGGCCTGTTTGGAGCTATCAGGATTATCTCTTGGGCGTTCTTCCTTGATTTTAAGTGCATACCTTGTGTATCAAGGGAAGAGGTGGGAAATGCATATGCTGTTAGGCCTTTCCAGCTGAAGGAGAGCTAGGCCGAATCCACTTTCCATGCCAGTGGGTGGGAATGTCCTTGTGCAGAATTTTTGAGCTGGTGATTGAGAGGGGAAAGCGAACTAGATCTATACTGGAGGCATTCCCCATTTCTTTGAGATGGTCTTGAAGATGTCCCTGGTGTAGCATCCATCTACGTGGGCATCCGATGTGGTTCTGCTTAATATGTCTGCTAGAGTATTCTCCTTTCCCGGTACAAATATTGCCTGTAACTGGATGTTGTAGCTGAGTGCCAGGTTCCACAGCTCCAAAGTCATTCTGCATAGGGGTATGAATGAGGTGCCTCCTGTTTGTTGATGTACCACATGACTGTGGTGTTGTCTGTCCTTATCATCAACTGGCCCTCTTTGAGAAATGGTTTGAACTTTTGGATTGCCAGTTTTACTGCCAGCATTTCTTTTAGGTTGATGTGCAGGTGAAGTTGATCCTGGCCCACAATCCTTGCACGCATTTGTCCAGCATGTGGGCCCCATCCTAGGTCTGAAGCGCCTGTTGTGATGGTCTGGTTTGCTTGACATCTGAAAGGGTAGACCTGGGTTTGACTGGCATGCTTGAGCCCACCATAGGAACTCCTGTTTTAAGCATGGAATTAGTGGAATTTCTGTTTCTAGGCTGTGCCTGTGTTGGGACCATAAATTCTTTAGGTACCACTGTAGTTTTCTCATATGTAGTCTGGCAAGTGGGACCAAGATTATGCATGATGCCATGAAGCCCAAGGCCTGCAGTACTTTTCTTGCTGTTAACTTGTTCTGTTTTGTTAGAGCTGAGAAGTAAAGAGGGAGTTCTTTGTGTTTTTCTGCAGTTAGGAATGCCATTTGTCTTACTGTGTCCAATTCCGCCTACAAGAATGTCCTTGTTTGGGATGGTATCAGTCTTGATTTTTGTAAATTGACTGTGTATCCCAGTGCTTGTAGCAAGTAAATGACACTTTGTAAATCTGTTGTCAGCTTGCTTTTGTTGTCCCCTTGTATTAGGCAGTCGTCCAGGTATGGGTAAATTTGGATTCCCTGTAGTCTGCGGTGGGCGATTACTGATGCCAGGCATTTTGTGAATACTCTGGGCGCAGTAGATAAGCCAAAGGGCAATGCTGAGAATTGATAATGCTCTGATCCTGCAAGAAATCTGAGGTATCTTCTGCAGATTGGTCGAATGGGGACGTGCAGGTATGCCTCCTTGAGATCTAGAGTTACCAGCCAACACTCCTTGCCCAGCATGGAAGAAGTTGCTGTAGGGTCAGCATTTTGAATTTTGGGACAATGATGTATGTATTTAAGGTGGACAAGTCGAGAATAGGTCTCCAACTTTTTTCCTTTCTTGGAACTAGGAATAGTCTGGAGTAGAATCCCTTTCCTTGTTCTGTTGTTGGCACTCTTTCCACAGCTCTCATGTTTGCTAATTGCATTATCTGTTGTAGAGCCTCTGTTTTTGATTTGGAGGTAGGTTTGGCATTCCTCTTTTGACTGGTAAAGTGTGGAAGTGGAACCGGTAACCTTGATCTACGGTTTGTAAAATCCACTTGTCTTTTGTGATATAGTGCCAGTTCTTCGAAAATAAGGTTAATTTGCCTAATGGAGCTGCTATTTGTTCCCTGGTGGCGGATTTAGAGGTAAGTCACTGTGGTTGTGTTGTTGTAGTGGCAGTGGTTGTGTCTGTGCCTCTGTTGTTACCTTGCCACTGTAAGTCCTCTGTAGGCACCTCCTCTGGATTGGTTTCTGCCTCTGGAGCGTCTATTCCTGCCCCTTCGGATCTTGTGGAGTCAGAAAGGACCAATTTTGGCAGGCCAGTTCCTGCTAAACCTTGGGGTTGAACCTGCAAGAAATCTTTTAACCGTTTGAACAGATTTTGCCTTTTCTTCCATTTTCTTCATTACCTGCTGGGCAGGTGTACCAAACAAGCTGGTCTTATCCATAGGAGCATCTAATAACTTTGCTTTAACATGATCCGGTAAGCATGTTCCTTTAGCCATGCATGTCTTCTTATCACTGTGCCAGTCATGGCTGATCTAAATGAAGCCTCCAGTGCATCATAGCCACATTTTAAGGAATGGTTACTAACCTGTTGTATGTTCTTTACCATTTCTAATACATATTTCTTATCAATAGAGTCATCAGAGGATAGCTTTTTTGTTAACTGATCAAGCATAAACTCTTGGTATTGTATCATGTGAAACTGACAGTTTAAAGCTCTAGCTGAGAGAGTAGCTGAGGTGTAGACCTTTTTGCCCCATCTGTCTAATGACCTGGCTTCCCTTTCAGAAGGAATAGGGTTTTTAGCTGTGGTCGAGGAGGCTACTGCCCTGGGACCCTGGGATATAGTTTCGGGGTCTGCAAGTGGGGCCTTGTAAAGGTGGTGATGAGTGTCTGGTACCCTGTAAAATCTGTCTGGTTTGGCAGGGGCTGGAGGTAAAGAATCTGGTGCAGAGCAGACATCATTGAAGGCATCATCCACCACAGAGAGGACAGGAGGTATAGCTAAGGGCCTGTGCTGTGGAAGGTGCAGAAAGGTCCTAAGTCTTTTTCTGGAGTCTGAGAAATCCTGCTGCTGCCATTGGAACTGCTCTCGCATGGCATGTAAGGTTTCCCCAAAGGAGAATTCTTCTGGTGGGAAGCAGCTGGAATGGATTCTTCAGCATCTGAGTCTTCATAATTGGAGAAAGGAGCCTCTGGCTGGTCTGTTATGTCTGATTCATCGGCAGAATCATCAGAGGACACAGGCTCGGGGGGCTCTGCCCTGGGTCTCTTCTGGGGGGCTGAGAGGCCCTGTCTGGGTGAGATTGAGATCCCCTAATTAATGAAATTAAATCTTCTGCCAGAGTAAGCATTTGTGAACTAGAAGAGGGCCTGGTTGTAGGGGGTTTAACAGGCACTGTTTTAGTAGTTTTGGCTGCTTTAGCCCTGGCAAAGGCCTTAATGGACATGGCTGCTGGAGGCCTAGCAGCACCACGTGCTGGGGTAGAGACATCCAAGGGAATGGTGTCTGATAAGTCAGTGGCAACCACCGTGAGTGATACAAAATTTCTGAGGCCGATTCAAGAGAAGTAGCAGGGGCCTCAGTGGTAGTGATAGTTTCAGCTGTCTTTTGTTCAGTTTTCTGGGTTTCGGGGAAACCGAGACACTCGCGGTTTGCTTAACCATGGTTTCAGCCGAAACCGCGGACCGCGAGGGTCGGTCTTTATCTTTGCGTTTTTTAGCAGTTTGGGTAGTTGGTGGATCCGACGGCATAATATACGCAAAAACAGAACCGAAAAACTGTTCAGCAAACTCCGACCGACGCCTAAGCGTTCGTCGGTTGAATGAAGCACAGGCGAACAGGCTGCTACGTCGTGGGCTGGGCCTAAACAAGGCAGACAATAAGAGTGGAAATCTTTATGAGGTATTTGTTTCCCACAGGTTAAACAATTAACTTTTTCTGACATCGGCTGAGGCAAGAAAGAGTCCCCAACGGGTAATTAGCTTTAGAAGTCTTGGCAGTATTGATGCGGTAGAAGTAATCTCTGGATCCGACCGACCGGCACTTGCGAACAGCTTCTGCTTGGTATACCTTGGCAAGAAAGACTGAGGAAAATGCGGCTGATGCCTTTATACCGAAGACCAACAGAGATGGCGTCGGGTGAAGTGCGACATCAGCGAAGCTGGACCGGACTTTGGAATCCGGCCGACTGAAGGGCTGCCTGACGACAGGACAACCCAGTTGTTATGACTGCAGATGCATCCATGAAGGACATCGTGACCATTCGGAATTTGGATTTCGTGACGGATTGGTTTAGTCTGCTGAGATCCAATATTGGTCTCAGGTCCCCTGTCTTTTTTGGCACTAAAAAGAACCTTGAGTAATTTCCGGATCCGATCTGGTCTGTGGGGACCGGTTGGATGACTCCTTTTTCTATCAGCTTTAACGCTTCTGCGGCTGCAATTTCCCTTTGACTGGGTGGTGGGTCCGGGATTTTTTTGGACGGTGGGGGTGAGTGTGTGAAGGGAATGGTGTAACCTCCGGCATAACTGGCACCCATCTGTCCTGAGTGATAGACTCCCAGGCTTTTAGGTGCTTGGCAAACGGCACCCGACTGGCTCGAGCAGCACAGCCGGGCAATCCCTCATGAAGTGTGGGAGGCTGAAGAGCCACGAAAGGACTGGTCTCCAGAATTGCGGGCCCCTCTGCCGCCTCTGGGACGGCGTCTCCCAGAAAAATTTCCCGTCCTCTGCCTCTGGAAGGAATCTTCCTGCTGTTGAGGAAAAAACTTCGTGATTTGCGGAACCAAATCTTCCCTCCTCCTTTAGCCTTAGGATAAGGCCGAAAGGGAGTGGAATAACGTGCACCTACGGCAGATAAAGTTTTTCCCCCTTGCTCACAGCGGGTAAGAGTGTCTTTAACCTTAGGGCCAAACAAAGAGGACCCATCAAAGGGAGCGTCGGCGGAGGAAGACTTGAAGGCCTCATAAAATGACACAAGCGGAGCCAGGCTTGTCTCCGTGAGCCACGCCTGTGCCTGCCTCTCTACCGCCTTCGGCCGCATATGAAATGAGCCTCATGGGCGAGTTAGAAATTGAAGTAAAGATAGCCAACTGAGAGCTAACCGACTGGGCTAGCTGCGCAGGTAGGTTACCCGAGACGGAATCGGACAGCGCCTTGACCAGATCCCTCGCTAGCCTGGTAAAATGTGCGAAATAATTCAGGGACCTTAAAGTAAAGGCGCTGAAGTCGGGGTGCGCTTCCTGCGGTCCATGCTCCTAGACTCCTTATTAGGAGGATGGACGGACGTTAGCCTCTGCCACGTCCTGTTGTGTTCCAGATCCCTCCACCATGTCATATACAGCCACGCTTTAGTCAGGAACTCCTTCGGGTGGGGCAGACAAAAATTTGTTAGGGCGAAGGCACTGGTTCCACGGTATCTGGATGTTCCCACGCCCGACAAACCAAATCCTGAGCTCGAAGGCGAGGAGACTCCCAGGAGGCGGAGCTGAGCCCCAGAGGCCATGAGAAGCACTGACTCATCAGCAGAGGGGGTTTGGATATCCAGCCGCCTCGTTGTTTGAGGATCTCTAAAATGTCTGCAAATGAGACATCATCCGAGGACGACTTTTGGGACCCCTCTGCATCATCAAAATCAGTGTCGATGTAAGAGACTCGGGAGTCCACGTGCTTCCTCTTGCACGATCTCTTCCTTGGGGCTCCTCTGAAGACAACTCGAAGAACCCTCAGGAGGAGGGGAACCCCAGTGGGGTAACCTCAGGCCCCGGGCTCCGCTGCTAAGGACAGGGAACTGCCAAAGACCCAGTCTCCACGCAGGAAGGTGCCGGTAAAGCCCGGAGAGATGGCGAAGAAGACTTGGCCAAGGCACTCCTCATAGCTCTGAAAGCCGGACCCCAGAATCCTGGGAGTGTCCGGTCCCGAGCCATGATAGCAGGCGGAAGTCCCGCAGAAGCACCGAGAGGGAGGCTGGAACCGACAGCATAGGTCCCAAACGTCACCCCGGGTCCAGCCGAAGAAGTCCGTGTGCCAAACTCGGACCCGGCGAGGTTGGAGTAAGGGTCGGAGCCGACCCTAAGACCTCCACCGGCTCCAACAGCACCTGCTCCACGGGCGAAGCGTCGGAGGAGGAATGGCAATGACATGGGCATGGGCTGTCGGCTCGAAGCCAACTGGGTCGGAGCGAAACAAATTTTTGAAAGACTGGGGACTGGAACAGTCTTTAGAGCACCCTGTCTATGTCCGAATCTGACATCCTCGATGACCTAGAGGATACTGAGCGGGTTCGAGATGGCCTCTCCAACGCCCCAAGGGGCTAGGGGACCGGCTCGGCGACTCGATGACTATCGGCGAAGGAATACCCAAACTAGTTTGCATCGGTGCCGAGGAGGACTTAGCCGCCCAGGAGGAAGTGTCTCAGGGGAGAACCTTCATCGGCTCCGAGACCAGTGGAGCGAAGGTGACCCGCCTCGATGCCCCAGCCATCGGCTCCGAAGCCAGAGAGTCGAGACTGGTGGCATCGAGGCAGACTGTTCGCCCTCGGCTCAAGTCCTTGGAGCGAAGGAGAAGCCTGCCTATGTCTTTGGCGGTTGGATCTGACAGACTGGTCGGAGCGGCGCCCTTTCTTTTTAGCAGGAGAAGGAGAGGATGCTAAAGCTTCTTCAAAAGAGGGTTTTATAAGGCCTTTTAATATAAGCTTATTTTTCCTCTCTTGGAGGACCCTCGAGGAAAAAGCGTGACACGCTGCAGGACTCCTGCAAATGTTTGGCGCCCAAACAATATACACACAGAGAATGGTCATCCGTGATAGACATCTTAAAGTTACATTTAGTGCACTTTTTGAAGCCCGAAGGCCTAGGTGCTTGAGACATTATAAGCAAAAAATAAGTACTTTCTCACAGACAAACTTATTTTAAGTCAAGATTAACTTGCCGTTCACACAAAAACCAAAATGAACAACAGTCAACCACCGTATAAGGAAACAAAGAATAAATAAACCCTAAGGTTGTTTTAAAAGGGAATTAACCAGTAGGAAGGCCCTATAGACCGAGGGAGCCTGAAACCAGAACAAGTATCAATCACACACAAATTTTCCACAGAAAAAATTGTCAAACACACACACAACAACAGAGTAGCCGTTAAAACAGCTTTTTGTTTAGAAATTAGCAAATTCCTGACAGAAAGTTAGTGAAAAAACCCACTACTTAGCTCAGCCAGCTCGAGACCACGTCTTCGCTAGTTAGCGGCAAACGAGATCTGGGGGACTGGTAGTGGTGCATCCTGGGATATAGTAAGCTCAGCCAATAAGAGACTTCGCTCTCTGGCATAAGCGTGCAGAGTCGGAGCCGAGGGATCGGCTCCGAACCCATCAGTCAGAATGTAGGCGAGATAGGATCACATAACATCAACTCTTTTCAGACTAGTAGGGAAATTACCAGTTAGCAAAGCACCGCTTTGTTTTGTTTGTCCAGGTTCTCCAAACTGCCCACAGATGTGTGTATAATGTGCAAGTGAGTGACAATATCTATTTTGCAACAGATCTAGAATGGGCCTCATTGCCTTGAGCTCACTGGCTGCTGCGTCTCCGACATCCAGTAACCTACTAAAGAATAAAGCAGCTATTGGAAAGTGAAAGGATATGTACAAGTCAACTTGAACTAAATCAACCAAAGGGATGAATACTCTTGCACAGTTGCCTAATATTCTATGTCTACAAAATCACCTTACTGCAGGGTATTTACACAACTGCACTTCCAGCATGTTTGCATGTTCGGTTTCTCCTCAGTAGTAACCAAGAAGTGAACTACCCATAACAGAAGCATAGGATCAGTGCATAAAAACTACTGTCAGTATTCACAAAGATTTTGACTCAAGGCAAAGGTTTGTAAATAAACTGGCTCAAGAAAGCAAACACTTTGTCCTTGAATTTAAATGACAAAAAAGAAGCATCTGTGTATACAACTTAAAATAAAGTAAAATGGTAATGTAAAAAGTAAAGAAAAAGCATATATTGTCCTTAAACTCACACTCCAAAAGTTAAAACAGCACCATCCCAACAACCATCTACTTTGACTTTTTTTTTTTTTTTTTTTTAATTGTGAACAGTGCGAACAGTGCAAGTTGTTCCAGGGAGACTGCATTTGATTTAGGTTGAAATGATGGCGGGTTAATGTTTTTTTTCCTATGAAACTATGAAAACTGACATTTATAAAATGAATCATTTTTAAAAAAGGAAAACTGCCTCTGAAGGATGTAAAATAGGATACTAATAGAAACACTATGCTCCCTCTTACACTGCTATGCTGAGTAAGCTGCAAAACTGCAAGATAAACCCTTGCACAGCAGATTTACAAAAATAACCAAGAGGCTGCTGAGTACTTCTCTTACAAAAACAGTGTGAAGTAGCATGCAGTTCCTAAGCACATCATCATAATTTTTCTTGGGTGTACATAACACAAGGCAAATGTAAGTAACTTGAAGAATTATAGTAAAAAGAACAAGACACCTTCCTCACTTTTGTTCCTTTTTCATTATTCCCACAGAGTGCAGTGCATACTTGCACAGAATATCATAAATGTTGAGGGGCCAGGCAGGAGAGAGTGCAACTCTTTCACATTGTTTAACATCTCAATCATCAGCCAGATTATCAAGTATAGTACCTTTACAAGCAATCACTGAATGTCTAATTGGTCTATGTCCTCCTACAACTATTCTAAGAACACTGCAGTACAACTCTATGACACGGAAGGCTCCTTTTCCAGTGCAATTTCACCTTTTACAGAAACAAAGTACAGTTGTGTACACTTATAAATGTAGAAGTTAGAGTGTATTCACTGTTGCAGTCATCACACTTGGATTATCTGCCTGCAGGTAGCCCTCAGTCAGCCCGAATACCAGAGACTTAGTATTTCTGTGACGGTTGCTTGTCACTTCAAGACTGAAGTCAGGTCGTCAGGGGTATAAAAACAGGCAGCCAACGCCACATCAGTTTGTCTTGCCCCAAATGTCAGGAGCCGCCAAATGGGGAGCTAAGTCATGGTGGGAAAACACCACCAGTAAAAAGTAAATACCAATAGTCCTGTAAGGGGTGAGTAATAGACATAGAGAGGAGACAGCCAAGGGGGCTGGAGGGTGGGAAACCAGGACTGCAACAGTGAATACACTTGAACATCTACATTTATGGTAAGTGTACACAACTGTACTATGTTCTTCGTTTTTCACTGTTGCAGTCATCACACTTGAGTTGATTCCCAAAGCTGAAGAATGGGTGGAGGAAGTCAAGAAGAGTTGGGGCTGGCTAGTATGCCCTGCAGGACTGCTGTTGCAAAACCCGTCCTGGATTTAGAAAAGATAGGCAGGTGGTAATGCTTGGTGAAGGTGTGAACAGAACTCCAGGTAGCAGCTTCCAGAATGTCCCTGGTAGGTACTCCCCTAAGGAATGCTGCAGAGGTAGCAGTTGCCCTCATGGAATGCGTTCTGACCCCCTGAGGGGTTGATTTTCCATGGTGTTTGTAGCACAAATGGCTACATTGTGTTACCCATTTGGAAACGGTTTGTTTTGAAATGGCCTTGCCCTCTGCCCCTGGTGCAAAACTGACTAGTAACTAGTCAGATTTCCTGAAGGGTTTAGTCCTATCAATGTAGACTCTGAGCTGTCTCTGCACGTCTAAAGAGAGTGCAAGATCCTTCCCCCTTTATTTTGAGGATTAGGGAAGAAGGTTGGCAAATGGATAGATTGATTGAGAGCCACACTGGACACCACTTTAGGCATAAGGGAAGGATTAGTCCCGAGAGAGACCCTGTCAGCATGAAAAATAATGAAGGGTTCCACAGCCATAAGTGCTTGTAGCTCAGACACTCTTCTAGCTGTAGTGATGGTCAGAAGCAAGGCTGTTTTCCAAGAGAGGAATGTTAACTATGCAGATGCTGCAGGCTCACATGAGGGTAGCATGAGCTTTTCCAGTACAAAGTAAAGGTCCCAAGCAGGGGGCGGGGCTCTCCTTGGTGGCCTTAAGTTGTTTGCCCCTCTCAGGAACTGTATGATGAGAGGGTGAGAGAAGAGAGAGGTGTCTCCGTGTTGTAATGAGCTGAGCTGGCAGAGGCATGGATCTTAATGGAAGAGAAGGATAAGCCTCTGTGGAGTAGATCTGCTAGGTAATCTAGGATTAGAGGTAAGGAGGGCAGTGTTGTGTCCTCTCCTTTAGATTGAATCCAAGAACAATACCTTTTCCACTTATCAGCATAAGATTTCCTTGTACTGGGTCTTCTGACTTCAAGAATGACATCCAGCACCTGCTTGCTTAGGCTGGACACTGGGGGAAAATTCAAGGAATATGCCAGGCTGCAAGATTCAGGGTTTGCAGTTCTGGATGCAAGATCTCTCCCTCCTGCCGAGTGAGGAGGGCTGGGATCTGGGGTAGGTGACAGGCTATGCACAGTAGTGGGTACCAGTGCTGGCGTGGACAGTCTGGGGCAATCAGGATTGCCCTTGGTCTGTCCCATCTTATTGAGTAATATTCTTGTGAGAAGAGGCAGAGGGGGAAATGCATAGATTGAGAGGTTTACCCACTGGAAGGATAGGGCATCCACTTTCCAGGCCCTGCTGTGAGGTGTCCTGGTGCAGAATTTGCTGAGCTGGTGATTGTAGGGGGAGGCAAAAAGGTCCACCTCTGGGGTCCCCCATTTCTGAATTAGAAGGCTGAAAGTGCTGGGGTCTAATTGCCACTCATGTGGGGGTCTAGGAGATTCCTGCTTAAATCATCTGCCAGAGAGTTTTGTTTGCCTGGCAGGAATTGAGCTTGCAGATGAATATGCATGTCCAAGACAGTGTTCCACAGGGCCATGGCTAGCCTGCACAGTGGGTAAGAGTGGGTTCCCCCTGCTTGTTGATGTACCACATAACTGTGGTGTCTGTTTTTATTAGCAGGGGTCCTGGTGGGAGTAGGGATCTGAAAGCTATTAGAGCGTGCTGAACAGCTAGCATCTTTTTGGCTGATGTGCAGATGAATTTGACTTGGGCTCCAGTGGCCCTGAATGCACTTGTCGTCCAGATGTGCCCCCCCCCCCCTGGAATAGTCTGATGCATCTGTGGTTAGTGTCTGGGTGGTATGGGGTTGAGTAAAGGGAAGTCCCATGTTGTGGTTGCATGCTGCTGCCCACCAGAGAAACTCTGTCCTTAGACAAGGTATGATAGATATGACGGTTTCCAGGTCCTGAGAATGTTGTCAACAAAGGCTTCTTAAGTACCACTGAAGTGTCCTCATATGCAGTCTGGCATATAGAATTAGTAGAATGTAAGAGGTCATGAACCCTAGGGCCTGCAGGATTTGCCTTGCAGGTAGCTGGGTTCTGGTGGCCATTTGAGCAAAGTAGCCTGTTAGATATGGCATTCCTTACTCAAGAAAAACAAGCCTATCTGAGATGCTATGTCCAAGCTTGCTCCCAGGAATACAATCTTTTGACTGGGGACTTGTTTCAATTTCTTTTTGTTGATAGCGTACCCCAGGGAGGTTAGAAGGTTCTTTACAAGTGTCAGGTGCTACAACAACCCTTCCTGTCTGCCCAAATCAGGCAATCGTCCAAGTAAGGGTAAATTTGAATCTTTCTCTGTCTGCAATAGGTAACGGCCGGAGACAGGCATTTTGTGAAGACTCTGGGAGCAGTGGATAAGCCAAAGGGAAGTGCAGAGAACTGATAATGCACAGATCCTGCCCTGAAACGTAGGTATTTCCTGCATGAGTCCCCGATAGGGATGTGCAAATAGGCTTCTTTTAGGTATAGGGTGGCTAACCAGGCATCTCTGGACATCATAGGGAGAAGCTGCTGAAGGGTGAGCATTTTGAATTTTGGTACCACCAGGAAGGTGTTTAGAATGGAAAGATCTAGGATTGGGCGCCAAGTGCCCTCTTTTCTGGGTGCCAGGAAAAGTCTGGAGTAAAACCCTTGACCTATCTGTTCTGCAGGAACAGGTTGAATTGCCCTTATGGAGAGCAGGGATTGAACTTCGTTTTGTGCCTCTGCCCACTGGTTTGGAGGAAGGTCTGGGAACCCTTTTGGAGTCGTCAGCGAGTGGAAGTAAAATTTGTACCCCTGCGATACAATGTTGAGGACCCATCGGTCTTTGGTGATGGAGGTCCAGTTTTTTGCATGATGGGCAAGTTTTCCTCCTAGGGGCACAGGTGAGGAGTGGAGTTGAGAAGTCATTGTGAATTCTTTCCATAAAGGGGGGGGGGGTGGCTTAGCACTCACTGATTTAGAAGTGGAGGTACTCCATTGCTTAGATCTCTGCAAACCCCGAGACTGTAATCTGGGAGGTCTATTTGCCCTGTGTCTAGTTTGAGATGGCCTTGAGGGGGCTGAAAAGGACCAATGTTTCGAGGGACAATGCCTACTGAATCCTGGTGGCTGCACTTGCAAAATATCTTTGACTGTCTGCATAGACTTAGCTTTTTCTTCCATCTTTTTTAGAACCTCTTCTGCTTTGGTGCCAAACGGACTGTTCTTGTTCAAAGGAGCGTCTAGTAATTTTGATTTGATATGGTCTGGCAAGGTCGGCTCCATAAGCCAAGCATGCCTTCTCAGTACAGAACCAGTGACTGCTGCCCTGCAAGATGCTTCTAGGGTGTCAAAGCCACATTGCAAGGTATGCCTGCTGACTTGGCTTGCAGAATGCAAAAGCTCCTGTAATTCTTTATTTTCTGCACAGTCTGTAAAAATAGATATTATTTGTTTAATAAGTTCCATAAAATGTTGCTGGTATTTCAGCATGTGAAACTGGCAATTCAATGCCCCAATGGCGAGAGTTGCAGAGGTGTATACTTTTTTACCCCATCTGTCTAAAACTCGGGAATCCCTGTACGAAGGGGTGGGAATCTTAGCTGTAGTTGCTTTTACACCTTTAGGCCCCTGGGAAATTACCTCTGGGTCAGCAGTAGGATTTTTGAAAAGAAATTTGTGAGAGTCAGAGACTCTGTAGTACCTGTCTGGTTTCCTTGGAGCAGGGGGTAAAGTATCCAGAGTTAGACTGGGTTTCATAAAGACATCATCCACAACATCCACAGCAGGAGGGATAGCTAAAGTCTATGTTGTGGCAAATCTAAAAATTATCAGAGTCTCTTTTTGGACTGAGGATAATCCTGGCATTCCCAGTGGAAATGTTCTCTTAAAGTATGTAGGGTTTCCTCAAAACAAAAATCCTCTGGAGGGGAAGCCGAGGGAATGGAGTCCTTTGCATCAGAATGCTCATAAGCAGATAAAGGTGTATCTTCATATTCAGTAACCTCAGAGTCGTCAGACTCTTGGTCAGTTAAAGCTGCTGGGGACAGGTCTCTCTTTCATTTAGCAGGGGAAGGCTGGCTTCCCTTAATCAACATAATCAAGTCTTCTGCCATTTTAAGCATTTGATGTTGTGGCAAGGAAGCAGGTGCTTGAGTTTGGGTCATAGTTTTTTAGGCATAGCACATACTCTTGGCCTTAGAAACTCTGTAGTTTTAGACAGAACTGAAGACGCGAAAGAAGTAGTCTGTTTGTGTCGAATATCGGTAATGCAAAGAGCTTCCTCGGGAGGCGGTGCCTGCACAGCGGCTCTGGACCCATCCAAGGTAGAGACATCCACAGGTTCCATAGTCAAAGAAGAGTCTCGCGGCATACTGGACTCCGAACAAGTCTCGGTAGTGGCCTGCAAATCCATCAAAGCGGGCATCAGGGGCTGTGAAAGCGCCGGAGTACTGATGAACTGGTGACTAGCTTTACGGAAGCGTCGTCGGCAGTTTTGGACCTTTGCAGTCTGTCTCTGTCTTTATCCTTACAGTCTTTTCAGAAGATTGGTAGTTGGACAGCTTATCGAAGCCATTTCAGAATACGGAGATCAAGAGCGGAAGTATTTAGCGACAATAACGGCCCGACAATGAATAGTTTGGGCATTGAACAAAGCACAAAACTGACAGCGAGGTACGTCGTGATCTGGGCCTAAACAGGTGACACAGTAAGAATGGAAATCACAGTGTGGTATTTGCTTTCCACAGGCGAGATAATTGTTAACTTTTTCTGATATCAGTTAGAGCAAGAAAAAAGGATCCCCAACGGGGTACTTAGCTTTAAAAGACTTCAGGATGATTCAATTCGGAAACGAAAACTCAGGTAGCGTCTGACCAGCACTCGTGCAAACTGCTTCTGCTTTGGGCTCCTCGGCAAGAAAGACTGATGTTATGGCATTTGCTGCCTGTTTTTATACCCTTTACGACCCAACGTCAGTCTTGAAGCGACAAGCAACCGACGCAGAAATACCAAGTCCCTAGTATTTGGGCCGACTGAGGGCTACCTACATGCAGATAACCCAACTGTGATGACTGCAACATTGAAACACAAAGAACATCTGCAGGCTAAATGCTACTGCAAGGCTCCTCACCAACGTAGTGCTGTGTACAAGCATATGTCATGACCTTGCCAAGTGCTGCTGTCTACAGCCATCCTTGGTTTGCAATGCCAAATGAATTCCTGTAAAGGATGCAGGTAATGTACCCACAAGTACATAGAAAAACAACATAACATCACACAGGTGTAGGGCTTTACCAACAGATCCAGGGGGATACTAACCAGCTGCTATTACTACTTTGAATTGTTAGTTGAAACAGTGTCCTGTAGTAATTATTGTATTATGCTATAGTACAGATTTTCAACACTTAAAACTGTACTGTACTGTTTGACAAATGTTAAGATTAAGACAAGTTGTCACATGCTCACAATAAAGGAAATTTATTACTTAACTTGTTACCCAAGAATATCACATGAAAGGTGTGAGGTCCCCACTCTGGGCCAGTCATCAAGGAGCCTGAATCTTCACCATTTACACTGGAGAGGGATGTTCACTTGGAATATAAATAGATACACTCAGTATTTCCAGATGCATACCTCTCTCTGTATCAAGCACAATTTCCCTTAAGAGCACAAAAGGGAACACAGTCAGCCTGGGGTCTGGATTCCTTTATATCTGTCTCCCTCTAGGGCCTCAATAAAGGCTCCCCAATAGCACAGCTATAAGGTTAAGTCTTCAGCTGAATGTCCAGACAGAGTCCTCCAGCAACCTCTCTGTGAAACCAGTGGTTCGTGTCCATGCTTCAAGTAGCTGAAACACACACACACACACACACACACACACCTGGGAAAGGCTGGCAAAGATTTACCCACTGTACCCTCTTCTGCCCAGACTATCAAGTTAGTTATCACTGCCATCAGACACTGCAAAGCCAGCCACCTAAGTCTCTTGCAAGGGTACCCAATTATACTAAATGAAATTAATATTAATACAAATGGTAATGTTGACCAAACAGCCAGGCTTCAGGACTGGCCACAGTGTCACAGATACAAGTGCTCTCAAAAGGTTAAAATAGTCTCTAAAGGACGAACCACAATGAAAAGTTTAAATATATTTAATAAATAATAAAACAACATGAAAATACAAAACATATATTTATAGTAAACACCCGAGTTCAGTCAAAGGAAATACTAAAAATAACACAGCTGGAAAGATTCACACAGTTACAAAAAACAATACTAAACTATTCTCAATATATTTTCCTGATTGATCTAGAGAATGACTGTTCTACTTACTTAAAGCAAGTCAAGATGAAATAGGGGAAGGATCCTTCTATGTCAGGGTCCAAGAAACAGGCTGCCCTGAGACTTATGTCTCACCTAATATTAAAAACATTATTTCTGTACAGAATGACATCAAATACATATGATCATCTGACTTCTGGTTTTCATGCAACCCCCACCCCCACCCCACTGCTAGAAACTGCCAGGATTTAGCACCTACATGTCAATAACGGACACATAAGAGCATTGCTCATATCTGGTGCAGTTTCTTGGAAGTCATAAAACAATTACAAACTTCTAGTCCTGCTACAGAGACTAACAAACCATGCTTCTTACAGACATTGCGTCTCTGGCTTCATTCAAAACTGTGAGATAACATCTTTATGGCATAGGCCAAGTAATTTAATTTCTTACTATTTTCCAAGGTTAGCTGGAGCTGAGCTTAACCTCTTCTCTTCCAATATCCTCTATTAACATATACATATTTAATACAGTTACAATACAGTCAGGACCCACTCTTGGTACATTTTTAACATAAGCAACTTTACAAATCCATTTCCAACACAAGCATCTGTACAAATCAGTTTGTTATTCAGATAGCAGACAATTCTTCACTAAATTCCAGCTTACTGTGCTGGCATATGTTACACCTGCACTGCCCTACTTCTCCTAGCATAGCTGGCAATAATTCACATCATCACAAAATGTAACAAAGGTCAGAACTATTCAAGACAATTCATTCCTGCAGCCTGTCAAAAGGCAGCTGCATCAGCAGCCCTTATATACTTGTATCAAGCCGTTTCAAAACCAAACATGCATATTATCTTCCAATACAGCTGGTTACAGGATTCTCAGGCACAGCCACCATCTCTTAAAAACACACCTCATGACTTACCACCACCACCATAACACTCACTCGTTCTTCTTCCTTCCCCATCTTATAGAGTTCTCTTCTCCTCTCACACATTTGGCCTACAATCACATGATCCATACAGTGCCCATTACTCCTATTCTCTTCCCCCAAAAAGTACAATCCAAAACAAAAGTTATGCACTTACAGTAACAATGCATCTGTGTTGTTCATTTTAATTCTTCCTCCTCTGACTGGTCGCAGATCAGACATTGTATCTGACTCAGACACCTTTACCAGACTCAAGGATCCAGATCTCAAGCTCCTCCCTTTACCCATAATGCCCCACTCTCCTGGTGTACCTCAGATTGAGTTTGCTGCCCCAACAGTAACATACATGACACTCTACTAAAAAAGGATACAAGATAACAGCATACAGAAAGGCTGGAGCTCTAATCAGGGAACAGGCAAGTTCCCAAAAAGACATCTCTTAAGTCTCACTAGCAAACATGGAAGGGGGTTGGAGGAAGAATGAAAATGGACAACACAACTGCATCATTACCGCGAGTATATAACCTTTTTATTTGATGTTATTTTCATTCATTCCTCAACTGATGGGACAAAGTCACACCTAGATGAACCTTGGCTGGTCCTCTTGAAAGGATATTTCATCATTTTCATCATAATCAGCCTTCCCCAGGTTTCTTACTCACTTTATTGCCACTTTAAGGCCTCTACCGTCTAGTTGCTCTTACTGCACCTAAGAAAGATGTAATTTTCTTCTTTCTGTCTCTTGATGAGTTTCGCCCCCTCCACTTACTCTCCCAATCCTGTTTTTAACTACCCTGTTCTTCTATTCCTTACTTATAACTTTTGACATGGGAATCTCCCATATCCTTCTGAAGACTTTCTTCCCACAGTGTTAACAAAAAAAAAAAACTATGGATTATCTTATCTTATTTTTGTGCTATTTTTCTGTTCCATCAATGTTTGCTAAATTACCTTAATCACCTGTTTGCTAAATTACCTTAATCACCTGTTTTTATCTAGCAACTATCTGCATCTGTTGTTTAATGTTCTGTAACTGAATTCTTAATACTCTGTGTGTTTATCTGTTTTAATGTGGAGCTTTTCTCCCCGGGCCTCTACTGAAAATGGACATATATCCAGCTGGACTAGCCCGGTCAACAAATGTAAAATAAATAAAAAAAATAATAATATTCCGGAGTACAGAACCAAGTGCTGCTCCATTTCTGGACAGTATGTCGGACTTGTAATGGGCAATAAAGGTATGAGCAATGGACTAACTGACAGCTGCACAATTATCTATGGACACTATTGACCAAAAGAACGATGAGGTGGCTACAGATCTTGTGGAATATGCTTGGGGGGTGGTTTGGGTAAAGCTAAACATCTTTCTATATACAAAGGATATACAATCAATCAGTTAACCATATAGCTAGAGTCACTTTAGAATCTACATTTACACAAATTGTTTTTGGAGAAAGATAAACAACTGATCAGATTTTCTGAAATCCTGTGTTTTATGTAACTAGAAACCTCAAATACTGATGTACATTCAGAAGATGGAGCATATATTTACCTTTGTTTGAGAATTTAGAAAAGAACACAGTCAAGCTGATAACCTGATTTAAGTTAGATTCGGAAGCTACCTTAGGTAGAAAGGATGGGTTTCTGTCTAATGAGACCCAATATCTTTAAAGATGATCAAGTGTGGAGGTCTTGCAGTGAGGGCTTGTAGTTCAGATACTCGTCTAGCAGAGGTTATAATGACCAGAAAACGTGTTTTCCAGGACAAAAACTTAAGGTCAATCTTAGTAGAAGGCTCAAAGGGAGGTTGTAAGAGTATAGCCAAATCCCAAGGGGGGTGTAGGTTCTTTTACTGGGGGTCTGAGTAAAAAGTTATCTTTAAGGAAGGCCTTGCATAAAGTCAAGAAGGTCAGGGAAGAATGATTCCCTCCTGATGGAAAATTTGAAATGGCTGCTAGTTGATCTTTAATAATAGCGTACCTTGCACCAGTGTTAAAAATGGAGACCAAAAGTCGAGAAATGCTGAATCTGGGGAGGAGAAAGGCTCCAAATCTCTCTGAGGGACCCAGACGGAAAATCTTTTCTATTTACTCTTGTAAATTCTCCCAGTGGAAAGCATCTGAGAAGATAAAAATCTGTTGAACTGCAGAAGAGAGTCTGGACTGTCTAGCCATCGCTAGAGGTGGAGAAACCATCCTGTTAACTTGCGGCCATGGATGTCTGGATGCTGCATTCCTGTCAGGTGAGACAGAAGGTCTGGACATGAATCTAGTATCCATGAAGGATAAATAAGATGAGGCCAGAGAAAAGAAAACCAGACCTGATGAGCCCAAAAGAGTGCAATGAAGATGACTGTGCTCTTCAACTGGGATACCTTCTGTAGAAATTTGGGGATAAGTGGCAACAGGATAAGCATACAAGAGACTGGAGGGCCAGTTGTAGACTATAGCATCTCTTGTTGTCTCCCCCTATGGAGGGAGCAGGGCAAAGAACCTGCTATACTTTGCTGAGGGAAGAAGCAAAAAGACAGCAGCAAGGATGGCCCCGTAGACAAAAGTGTTTTTCACCACTGTTTGACAGACCACTCATGAACCATCAAAATGGACCTGCTTAGTTCATCTGCAAGCATGCTGATTTTCTCCAGTATGTGCATTGCCAACAGAAAATGACCAGATCACTTACTGGTACACTCTTATTGCTTTTTGGCACAAAGAGTAAGATCTGCCTTAATTTGCAAAGATACCAAGTGCTGAACCACTGACATGTTGTCTGTTTGTATCGCAATCATTCCTGAAAGTAGAATATCTTCAAAAGCCTGCTGTAGTAGGACAGCTCTCATTTAAGGGACCATGTACCTTAGATTGTCCTTCCCAGCATTGATGGATGGCTACTGACTGAGAAAGAACGAAGGGCCAACCTTAAGAATTTTTTCTGAATGAAGCCACCAAAGAAGATATGCAAACTTTGGAAATCTTGACAGGGGTGCTTACAGGATGCTGAAAAATAGACCACTGTACTGAGAGTGTCCACTGAAAGACACAAACATGATACCTACCAGGCTAATGGACTAGAGCTATTGCTGCTGCCACTGATCCTAATGCTTGTAGAACTAGTCTTTGTGTTGGATGAGAAAGGGAGATTATCATCATGATCAAAGACCTGAAATTAAAATTAACTTCCTTTCCTTTGACAGGGGTTTTTATCTCGTTGGTCATGTCTAGACGAGCACCTATGAACTTCCAAGGTCTGAGCAGGGAAAGATGAGATTTGGTGTAACTGACTATCGATACCCAAATTACAACATAACTGGAGCAAGTAATCTCTCGCTTGAACCAACAGATGCCTGGATATGGTGGTCTGCAGCCAGTCATCTAGGCAGAAACATCATTTTGATATGAATTAAAATATCCTGAAGATTTACAGAGCTCATCTAACTGTCCTTGTGCAAAAAGGGCAGGATGGACTGAACTGTGACCATTCAGAACTTCGCTTTCTTTACAAATTGGTTCAATTTGCTAAGATCCACGATAAGTCTGAGGTCCTGTTTTCTTTAGCACTAAAAAGAAGCATGAATAAGTTCCGAATCTATCTGGTTGGGAGAGACCCTCTGAATGCATGGCAATGGTGTTAACAAATGACATATTAAAGGGTTCTGCAAAGTCCCATAACTGCATAGAGGCTGCCACCACCACCACAACAGTATCCAGCTCCTTCCATGCCTTTGGGAAGACCACCCACCTTTATGCTTTAAGACCTCTAGAATATCTCCAAAGCAGGTGTCATCTGGCAGTGATCTGGGGAATACCCTCTTCTTCCTCAAAATCCATGCCTTCAGTGAGAGACTCACTGGTTGGAGACTTAATGGAATTGGCTGTCCATGTGGAATAGGTCTGACAGACTCAGGACACAGAACAAGATGGTTCTCTCTGGAAAGAAAAGGCCCTTTTTCTACCACCTCAGGGTTATCAGAGCAGAACTAGTCAGGGATATAGCTGGAGTGATGGAGGCAACTTTTCTCGGATCCAATGATGAACCTCTCAGGAATGTTGGGTCCTGGCACTCCAAAACTACAGGTTGGATCAGAGAAGGAGATAACACGGACTTTGAGAGCACATTCATGGATCCAGCAGGGGACACATCTGCAAGACTCCATCTGGATCCCAGATTCAGGATATTATGAGATTTAAAAACTAAAGGACACCCAAGACATATAGCTAGTAACAAAAATGTGTGTGTTACATCACTCTACATCTTAGATATCCAGTAACACAAAGCAGATGACAGCCAAACAACCATTCTTCCCTCTGACACCAACAGAAAGAAAAAAATGCACTGCACTAAGTCTGGGACACTTAACGCAAAACTTGCTAGCCTGCAACAGTTTCATACATATAAATATAAAATTCATCACAGATAAGGAAGTGATATATTAGGTATGGTAAGACAACTGTAAAAAGCAAATGTATTCAATCCTACAGTAACAATGTACAGCACAACAGTAGACAGAAGGCCACAGTGACAGCTGAAAGTACAAAAATGCACATTCAGTACGGACATCTCAGTGGTAACACCTTAGGTGTGTGTGTGCATTTGTAGATCCCCGTCAGTATTTGCCAAGAGACTTGGTACACTGATTCACAATTTGCTGAGAGTATCCCAACAGGTGCAAATATATGATTGAAGCTGCACACTTTGTTTCAGTCTAAAGCTCTGTAATTATCACAGCTGGCAATTAGCCAGTCACACAGTATGGTCAACAGAACCACATTTTGTTATTAGGCACACTCAGTATGGACCAGAAAATCAGAGCGCAGATGTTCCACTTCGTGGCCTAAAGAATAGTGTCCTGTGACAGTTGAAGAGATGGCCATCTGTTTGCCTTCCATACTGAAAAGCATCTGAAGCTACACAGAAGGGATTTCCTTCCAGAAAAATTACAATCTTAAAGACTGTATAAACACATTAGCAGAATACTGGGGCAAAATGGGGTCTTCACATAGAGGGAAAAACTACACAAATAAAAGATTCTGTTACTGAAACCACTTACCAAATTAACTGGAAACTGAATATTTACTGAACAGCACAAAAGTAAAATATCACTGTGCCCTGAGAGTCTGTAACACACCTTAACAATAATGCAACAAAATTCGTACATAGCAAATTCTAACACCATACATAAACCCCCCAAAAATGCTACAGGATAACTAAAACCGAATAAAAATGTCAAACACGTTCACAGTATGTACAGCTACATACAAAAAACAAAAATTTATATGCTGAACTTTACTCAACTATAAGGATCTAATACTACCTGCTTTAAAAAAAAGTAACTTTGCATGACATTACATCTGCAATACACCAGAATATGAATGAATGTTTCTGAAGCACAGCAATTTTTTTCCAGCAGTGAAGCAACCCACTTGCAGAAACAAATTTTGAATGCTGTGTCATCATTCAAGGTAGCGGACTTCGCTGCAATCTTCCCGATTCTAGAGCTCTGGTGACACTTCAGTTGCTTCTGTGGATGTAGGGGGAAAAAAACCTTATAGAATAGACTTTCCTACACTTCAGCCGATTCTTTAAATTACTGATGGTCATCTATCCAGCTGCTGGTTCACTTTACAGACATTACTCTCCCACATTTCCCTGCAGTGCAACCTCTGTAATGGATTGTACAAGAAATAGAAGTGTAGTGGCAAAGCCTCCCTTCAACACAAGGTAAAATGTACAGAAGTGTTATCACTCTTCGCCACATTAAAACAAACCTCTTTAGTTTCCTCAAACACACACACACACACACACACACACCAGACAAATTCTTAACTCTGCTCTATAACGCACTACTTTTAGAGTAATTTTTTCCAGAGACAAACTAAAGACTGTCAGTTGGACATAAATATTACTTATTCTAACAAATACAGAGTACAGTCTTGATACTGGAAAGGGGCTTACAGCTCATCACCTACTAACTTGCTTTATATTATTTTGGTTATAAAGGATTACGATGACTCTTATACAGGTTTTATACCACAGGATTTGCCCACTCCTCCCAAACTTTCTCCTGATATGGGTCTTGCAGCATTCACCTTGAGACCGTCTCTACAACATAATCTTATTATCAGGCCCTTCTTACTATTCTCCTACAACTGCTGCCTCGTATGTACCCTAAAGTAACTTTCACCCTAGTTACTTCAGTGCATACAAAACTCCTGGATACAGAAAGAAGCACCACCAAACACTGTTTAGCACTCATTCAAGACGGCACTTCCCTTTCCAATCCAGTAAATACTGCCAATATAACAGCAAAAACTCCGGGGCTAACTTTACCAGCCCCCAGACTTCTATCCAAAGTCTACAAATCCCTGAATACCTTGCACACTATTTTATCACACAGAAACATGTACTCAAACGGCTATCCAAGACCAAAAATACTTCTTCCACGGGACCAGACAATATACCTAGATATTCAATAAATAGTGCTAAGTATACCTTCACAGATTCACCCCTCAAACTGTTCAATCTACATTTAGGTATAGACTTTGTTCCTGATGTTTAATGCAGTGGTAATGCCCATAAATAAGGATGGCCCTAACACTGACCCCAGAAATTACAGACCCATCAGCCTGACAAGCTTAATCTGTAAGATCATGGACTGAATTGTAATTTAGCTTCATAAACCAGGATATCAAAAATATAATTAGGCTTGATCCTGAGCAGTCTGGCTTTGTGAAGGGAAGATTCTGCCTAATGAATCTGGTTACCTTCTTTGACAAGTTTACACATGCTGCCACCAGTGGTCATACTGTTCACACACAAGAGTTATCTTGACCTGGCAAATATTTTTGACACTACACCCCATGAAGATAACGTAAAGTTAGTTAAGTTTAAAAAACATTGCATTTCTTCAGGGGAAGGTGGACAGTAAGTGGCTAAAGGACTGAACCTACACAGTTCCAGCAGCAAACACCAAATCAAAAAGTATGAAGATAACCATTGCTATCCACCAGGGCTGGGTGTTGAGACCCCTCCTCTTCAGCATTATTTTGCAGAGCTCCAGGCTAGAAACCAGGACTTCTGGTTAAAGTTTACAGATGACTACAAACTGGACAGTTATTTTCAAGTTCTTCTCTGACAACCAAACTTTTCTGCAAGAACTCACACTCAGAAGTAAAGTGTCATCACATGTGGTAGACATCCTCTCCAGTTAGGATACAAATCAGACAGTAAACACCCTTTCTACACAATGAATATGTAGTTAGTGAACTTGGTTGACAATTCCCTCTCTTTCGATCATCATTTGGCAACATTAAACAGAAAAACCTATTTAGTCTAGCTAATTACCAACAGAAAATCTTCCAGATCTAAAGAGGTCATGTTCTCTTACATTCAGTATTGATTAGGTCAATGAATACATCACCCTGTTTGGAACATACCTCACTAAACATATCAAACAACCATAAAGACTCCAAAGGTTACCAAGAAGATCATATGCTCAAACACCCTGAGCTACCAAGAGAGGGAATGAAAGCACTGTCCCTCTTCAGTACCCTATAGACTGATGGGGAGATAAATGTCTTGCCTTCAACTCCATTACAGACTCAGATGTCCTGAATCTTCTGCATCTCTGCAAGTCTAATAGATCCACAAATACCAGAACATTAGTAACAAATCTTCACCAGCTGATAAATAAAATGCAAAGGAGAGAGGTTCATCATACAGAGCCTCAAATGCTATGAAAAACTGTGCCTGACAGTTAAGTAGTGCGATACACCATTATTCTTTAAGCAGAACCTGCATGAATGGATGGATGGATACATACACAAATTTACCATGGGAATGACTAGCCTAGCCTAGCCCTCCTTGAGAAAGAAGGTACAACCTGAGGGAGAGTGTACTGGCAAGGTGCAAATGGTTGCAAAACTCAACTGCCTTGAAATTCCTGTGCATCTTCTGTACATATCAAAAGGGCATCAGAAAAGGAAGTAATGCAGCCTAAGCACTTAGAAATTGTAGCCATACAAAAAATATTCAGGTCCCACTTGCTTTTAACCAGATATTTTCTTTTGCAGATACAAAGTCAGGGCTAATGGGGATGACAGCTCTCCAAGTCAAGGTGAAGAACTCTCAGACTGCAGTACCAGGGGAGTTTGCATATTAGTGCTGAGCACAAGACAGGTGCATACAAGAGAGCTGCTAGAAAACTTGGACGTGGACGTTCATACCAGGAGACTTCTAAATCCAGATGTTACTGTATTACACACACAGGAGGCAAGAACCAAGGAGTCTTGGAAACTTAGGCCAGGACTCGGCTATATTTAGACATTACTGTACTGTACACAGAGAGAATGGCATAACTGTCTAGCCTTGTACAAAGTGCAGCTGTGTAAGTAAACTTACCATTACAGCAGATATTCAAATAAAAACTACTGCAGTACCTTAAGCTATACGGTTTACATCCTCATAGGACATAACATTTTGCCAGCTTCCAAAGTTTCAGGACACTTTCCACGTGCCCAAACTGTTAGCTTGAGCGTAGAGGATTAAAAGACAGGTTTGGGCACAAAGTCCTTAAGAGCTTTGCACTGAGGACATTGCTAGAACAATATAAAGCAGATGTCTGCACCATGGCATAAAAACATAAGGGAGGGGTTGCAGCAGCTACAGCAGCAGGGATAATTTGATCATCTGTTACAGCAAGTTTACCCAACAACTATACTATGTTCTTCATACTGATCACTGCTGCAGTACCCTAAGCTAGATGGAAGAAATTACCATAGCTTAGAACAACTGGGAGGTAGAAGAGGATAGGTCCAAGAGCCCCTGGAGAATGGTCATAGCAAAGCCTGACAGGCTTGGAGAAGGACTCTACTTTGTGAAGCATTATAAAAGTCCGTACAGGGACCAAGCTGCTACTTTTAGGATATTTCTGGAGTCCAACTCTTTCCAAAAAGCTACAGAAGAAGCCAAGGCCCTGGCATAGTGTCCCTTGACCCTGCCTGGAGTAGTTCTGTGGTGGTGGGAATAACAAAATGCAATAGCTTTTGACAACCGTGTGAAAATAACATACTTTGACAGAGATTTTGACCAATTGGTCAGTAGTTCTGAAAGATTTTACTCTATCAAGATAGTACTGCAGTTACTTGTAGACATCCAATGTATGACATAACCTTTCTCCTTCACTTTTGGGTTAAAGGAAGAACACAGAGACATAGACTGGCGTAAAGTAAACTTGGAAACCATTTAAGACATAAAAGAAAGATAGTGCTTACACTCACCACTGCAGTATTCATCACATAAGGGATCCCCTGCCATGGAAGCCCAATGTCCAGACAGTCTACCAAAGCCTACCGTTGCTTTAAGATAGCATATGGCATAAAGGCGACGTTCAGGTGTACCATCTTGAGAATTTGCCTCCAGTCCGGATGCGTTTTCTAACTGGTCTGTTTACCTACATCTGTTTTCTGACATTTTTTACTGCATTTTCATATTCTGGTGATTAATCCCATTTGCTGAAGTCCCCACCATTGCAGATAAGTACCCAGTTGGGGTTTTGTTCTTTTTCTTGAATTTTTTTTGTGCTGTTTGGGGTTAATGTCATCCAGGAAGGGTAAATGCCAGTGTGAGAGAGAAATTCCCCATAAAGACAGCCATGACAAAAGTCCTTTTTTTTTTTGCCAAGGAGATTCTCACGGCCATAAGTCTTGTTCGATTTGTCAGGCTTGCTCGATTAGTCAGGCATTTGTCCTGAAAACCGTTCAGAGTAGGCTTTCTTACCTTTCGCTGTACTGTACATAAGAACCAGCATCTTAAGCTTCTTGCTAAAGACACAATGGAAGGAATTTCCCACCCTGAGGGTCAGCTGTCAGGGAAGAAGCTGAAAAAGGTAAGACTAGAATCTTCTGCTATCCAGCCTCTGCCAGGTGTTTCTTTCTAGGCGGTTACAAACCCGGAGGCTCACTTGGCTCTGTTGGCAGATTTCTCAGATGCAACCGGACTGGAGGCCAGCGAGGATCTGGTGAGCAACACGACTGAAGAGGCTTTGCAGATGTCCATTTTGGATGTTCAGGGGGAACCACAGTTGATTCTTTTTGAGGGGTCAAGGGGATACTGCAGAGTTTTCTTAGGGAAGAAGTTCCTAGTACAGTTGTTGAATGCCGTCCTGAGTCAGAGCCTTCTCAGTTTTCTAGGGCAGACTTTCCTTAAAAAATGAACAGAACAGGTTTCTTCTACTCCTAGGGATCCACAAAGTGAGTGGCAGGCCTTTACCCAGGGGTTAATTTAATGCTTTACTGTCATCAAGGTCTCCTCAAGGGGTTTCGGTTCCTGTTTCTCCTTGGTCCTCTTCTCCACTTAAAAGGCCAACAGAACTGAATTCTTCTGAAGAAGAGTTGGGTTATGAAGAAGAATCTGTTACTTATTCTACTCAGATTCATTGTCCTTTGTTCTATGGGTCAGAGGAGGAGGAATCTAATGGTTCTGATATGCCTTCTGAGGAAATTTCCTTTGGGGACGCAATCTCTAGGATAATGGATTTATTTTTAAGTGGGATTGTGCTCAGGTCCCTGATATCCATAAGAAGTACTATGAGTTACTGCAGATGGAATATCCTAAACCTGTGGTTATTCCCCATTTTGGTTACATTACTGGATGTTTTTTTTTTTTCAATGCCTCTAAAGCACCCAATTCTCTGACCCCCTGCTCCCAAGAAACTTGAGCTGAGAAGTGTACCTTTTTGTTCAAATGTCCTGCTGCTGACCCCTCTGTGGTGTCTGTAGCCTCTGACAAGCCATCTCAATTACTTCCTTCATCCAAGTTACTGCCTTCTGACAAGGACAGCAGAACCATAAACAGACTGGGTAAGAAGATTTATACTTCTGTTACCTTAGCTTTTAGGACAATTAATTATTAGACCCATATATCTAGACATGTGTTTGCTCCTCTTTCTCAGGCTTGTCAGCTTTTTTTCTGATCTTCCAGACTCAGAATAAATCTTCTGCTCTTTCCTTGCTAGGGACTTCCTCTCAAATATCAAAATTATTTATGACACAGCAGATGCCTCTGCTAGGGCTGCTGCTTTTGGTTCAGTATTAAGGGGGTATTCTTGGCTTAAGCTTCAACCTTTACCCGATATTAAGGCTAAGTTGATAGATGCTCTTCTGGATAATAAACTTTTGTTTGGGAAAGCAGCTGCAGGTTTGTTTCAGTCTCTTCAGGACACGGGGAAGGCCTTATAGGAGCTTAAATGTGTGTTTGAGCTTAAACATGTTTTTGTTTGAGAAGCTACCCTTCTAAAACAGCCTTTTTTCGTAGGCAATCTTGCCCTTCTGCTAAAGGTAAAAAGGGTGGTAACAGGGCTCTTCCTGCTAAGCCACTCATACTGCAGGGATTCAGAAGCCTTCCTTTCCTGAGAAACTAGGTGCTGTCTGACTATCCGCCTGTTCCCAGCCACATTCCTCTCTTCACCTTTCTCTCTCTTCCTGCCTGGCTTGGAATCACTAAGGATTCTTGAGTTCTGTCAATCATTCGTCAGGCGTACTTCATTGTGTGGATACCCTGTCCTCCTTTTATGGCCATTCCTCAGCCTCCTCTAGAACAACTATCTTTTTCCCCCCAGAGGTTTTTTGAGATCTCTTGTCTCAGGGTACTATTCAAGAGGTGACTGTGTCCCAAAGGGGGAAGGGGTTTTGTTCAAGAATGTTTCTAGTGCTCACAAGAGAGGGTATTTGGAGACCAATTCTAGACCTCTCTCATCTAAACACTTTTCTGAGGGTGCCTTCCCTTTCAGATGCTGTCCCTTCAGACTCCGTTTCCTCTCTTGCTCCCTCAGGCCTTAATGATGCCTCTGGATCTCACGGATGCTTATCTCCATATTCTGATCCAGCCTCTTTTCAGGAAGTTTTTGCATTTCTCCGTTGCTTCCTGACATTTTCAGTTCTGTACTTTGCCCTTTCTACTGTCCCAAGGGTGTTCACCAAATGCCTCGCTCCTGTGATTGCTTTTCACAGGCTTCAATGAATCCAAATATTTCCTTACTTGGACGACCTGCTGATTCCAGCATTCTCTCCAGAGATCCTTTTACAAAATGTCTGTTTTGCCATTTCTCTTCATCAGAGTCTGGGGTTCACAAAAAACTTTAAAAAGTCTTCTCTGACTCCTCAGGATCATGTCTTTCTGGGTTGCAGAATTCAGATGGTGCCAATGCTGGCATCCCTGCCTCCTCCAAAGGCCTCAACTCTATTTCTTACTTTGTCTCTTCTTCCCCTGACCTCCATTACAGCCAGGGAGTTTCTGAGAGCTCTGGGTTTCATGGCTTCCACCATTCCAATGCTCCCTCTGGCTAAACTCCACATGAGAGAGTTCCAGTGGTTTCTGAAGTCTGTGTGGCTTCAACATGCACATCCTCTAGACTTTACAGTTTCTCTTCTTCCTTGTCTCAAGAAGAAATGCCTCTGGTGAATTCAGCAGCTGTCTTTGAATCAAGTGCTCCCCCTCTTCCCTCTCAGGATCTGTTCACAGATACTTCAGATATGGGATAGGGGGGCAACTTTTGGCTCTCTGAAGGTACAGAGTGTGGTCGCCTCATCAGCAGAAGGAGCACATCAACGTTCAAAGAAATGAGAGTTCTTATGCTGGTTCCTCAGGCCTTTCATCTTCTTTTCTCTCCGGGGCCTGTCAAGGTATTCACAACAATATCACGGTTTCAGGAGGATGTGAGGATGGGCAGTGGAAACTGGCCTTCCTGCCAGTTCCTTTCAGGCCGCCACCATGACCATGGAATCAATTCTCATCTGCTTGGATCAGTGGGGCTGGTCTTCAGGTGTACATAAAATTTTTGTCTGGCCTCTGGGGGACAGGTTCTACGTTGTCCAGGGCCTTCCAGACACACTGCACAATGAGCTTAACAAGGTCATCTGCTGGGTGGGGTCACCCAGGGGAGGGCACAAAAGGTCTGCAAGACCACCAATTCCACAGGAGAAGGGATGGAGAACTTCCAGTCTCCCCACTGCTTGATGATTTCGAGAATGTCTCCGAACAAGACGTCGTCTGGGGTAGACCATGGGGACACGTCCCCATCACTGGCACCCCAGTCTCTCAGATAGATTCCCTCCGGGGGAACTGGGCTATGCTTCCTCTGCACCGCTTTCCAGGTGGCCCCTCAGTGGGTCTCCTTCTGAGGAGCGTGACCCCAGAGAAGCTAGAGTTCCCTTCAAATGGGGGGTCTTGAGGCTCCCGTGCCCAGGAGCCCAAAACAGGGGGTTGGGACAGCTGCATGCTGGGGTGGAGTTTTGATGCTGATGTCAATGGTGCCGACTGCAAGCCTGCAGAGGCAAGGACCCTCTCCCATCACCTGGAAAGCAGGCCCACCCGAGGAGTGGATGGGATTCGCTGAACAAAGAAGGACAGCCCTGTAGAATCCAGGGTCACACCCCACCCTGAGGAGCCCACCTCTAGATGAGCTCTGAGAGGACTAGATGCAGGAGCAGCGTGAGGAAGGATTCCAGGTGGAAACAAGCATCCAGGGGTTAGGTACCAAGGCACAGATGGTCCGGGAAGCAATGTGTCTAAGAGAAATATAGGTTCAATTTAAGCTGATGGCAAGGGTGGTCGTGCGATAGGTAAAAACTGCTGTCAGCCAAGACAGTATATACTGGGTGGATATCGGCACTGAGATCCTCCTCGGGACATGGTAAAAAGGCCTGGAGGATGATGTAAACAGGAAGCCAGAGTAAAAGTTTCAGATCCAAGAGGACGGAAGGTCTAGCTGGGAAAGGGCAACTCCTAGGGCTGCTGAAGCTGGTCCACAACCAAGACCTGTGATCTACTCCCAGGAAAACCCTGGTGGATCTAAAGGAGGCCGCTGGAAAAAGAATCATCCTTTCTAGAAAGGGGCTAAACCTCCAGCCCATGCGGTCACAGTTGGAGAGTATCTTGTCCGGCAGTTGGTCTGACTGAAGAGTCAAGAAACTATCAGCACCATGGCCGGGATGGCTACTAAGCAGGCACAGTCATAGGAGCCAATGTTGGATCCAAGGACAGCACCGACGTCAGTGGTGCCGAGGTTGGAACCAAAACAGGGGTGAATATCATAGACGGCACAGAGGTAGAAGATGCAGAGCCTAGTGCCGAAGAGGTCTGCATGAAGGTGTATTAACAGAAGCACCGAGCTGGACTTAGCCATATAAATTGATTATTAGACATGGGTAGAAAAAGCATAGTTTGTACCTACCACAAATGTAGATGTTCGAAGATCCACATTGCTGCAGTCCTTACACTTGGGTAGTCCGTCCCTCGGCCTGCCCGAATATCGTGCAGGGTTGACGCCGGTCAAGCATTAGACCGACACCAGACGTCAGGGTGAAAATGCGCATGACCTGGACAGCCATATTCTCAGTCTTTTCTGCCCCAGATGTCAGAAGACCTTGCAAAGAAAGCACAAAACCAAAAAGACAGCAAACAACCAACCAACCACCCCTTGCAATCTAATAATATAAAAATAATATATACACACATACGATTACAACCCAACCCACACAAATCCCATTTAACCACAGAGGGGAAGGAGGAGGGAGGGATTAACGTGCAATGTGGATCTTCGGCATTCATACTTATGGTGGTAAGTGCAAACCGTACTATGTTCTTCATCTCACATTGCTGCAGTCCTTACACTTGCAGAATCCTCAGCAGAGGTATGGAGATGGCAAAACTATAAAGAAGCAGGAGCGCCAAAATGCCCTGTAAAATAGCAGTGGCAAACCAGCCCTGATTAGAGTAAAAGTGGAAGGTGATAATGCTTAGAGAAAGTATGCACTGAACTCAAGTACCTGCCTCCTTAAAATATCTTTTAGCTGCCACCCCCTGTGTGCTGTCAAGTGGCAGTAGCTCTAGTGGAATGAGGCTCAATCCCAGCTGGAATCTCCCCACATGATAGGGTCAACAGA
Organism: Protopterus annectens; assembly: GCF_019279795.1. Taxonomy (NCBI): domain Eukaryota; kingdom Metazoa; phylum Chordata; order Ceratodontiformes; family Protopteridae; genus Protopterus; species Protopterus annectens. The sequence continues at coordinate 841,432,038 of NC_056739.1, forward strand.
AAGCAATGCAAAACCCAATCCATTTAGAAATAATGAGTTTTGACACAGGCTTGCCCCTGAGAATCAAAGCAAAAGAAACAAATAACTGTTGAGACTGCTCCGAACCCTTTAAATTTGCTCAACAATATCTAACTGCCTGTGTACATCTAAAGTGTAAAAATCTTTTCCCTTTATTTTGGGGATTTGAATAAAAGTAGGCAAATGAATAGAAGTCGGTTTGAAATAATTAGAAACCACTTTAGGCATAAAGGAAGGATTAGGCACGCTAAAGATGGTCAATCCTTATGGAAAATTAAGAAAGGCTCAATCATTAAAAGGGCTCTTGCAATTCAGAAACCCTTTTGCAGAGTAAAATACAACAAAACAGTCTCCTACGTTAAATATTTTAACTGGTGGTAGAAGGTAGGCTCAAAAGGCTGTAGAGTGAGTTTTCTCCAACACAAAATTGAGAGATCCTGCTATGAGTAGGAGCCCACGCAGTCTTTATATTCTTTGCCTCATAATTGCTTGAACAAAGGATGAGAAAACAATGGCGGGTCACAAAATAGTAATAAATTAAGCTGCAGCATGAACTCATTAGAAGAGAAGGAGCAAACTTTGTCCAGTAACTCATAAGATAATAAAGAGCCTGCTGGCTAAATTAGGCTCAGAAACACTGCCTAAAACTTCTCTTTTGTTGCACTCCAAAATAAAAAACTTTCCATTTATCTGCGCATACTTTCTTTGTAATAGGCCCTAGCTCCAAAAATAATGATATTCAAAACTTGCTGTGGAAGCTGAGACCCCTCTATGGTTCAAAACAGAATACTAGGCTGTTAGAAGAGAGGAAGTGACATTGAGTAAATGGGACTGTCCTCCCGAGACAACAGTGGTGGAATCGAAGGCAAAGGCTGAGGCTCCGCATTTGTGACTTCAGTGCACGTACCTGAAGTGCTGTCGTAGGCCAATCTGGGAGCTATTAAAATCATCTTGGCTTGTCCTGTCTGACATTTGTGGAAGTACCCTTTGGAGGAGAGGCAGAGGGAGAAAGGCATACACATGAAGATTGCTCCAATTGAAAGAAAGAAAGATCCACTTTCCGCTGTGGGATGAAAACTCTTCGTGCAAAACTTTGCAGCGCTGGTATGTTTAGGGTGGAGAATAATAGATCTAAAGCGTCTGAGTCTCTCTCACACATCGTCAATTTTCGAAATACATGAGATCCAATTTCCACCGTGGGGATCCATAATTGGCTCACCAATGGAGATCTTGCTAAGGAGTTCTTGTGTCTAGCAGAAACCTGCCTGAAGATTTAGCTGTAAACTGAGAGCAGTCTCCCACAAAATCACATTGCCCATAGGAGGATAGGTAGAACGTGTTCTGTTGTTGATGTAACGCCGTTATGACAGTTGTGTTGTCTGTTGTGGAATCAACACCTGCCCTGAAGAAGTAAAACTTGAAAGTTACAATGCAACTGACCAGCAACATCCCTTCGCTGATATGTAGGATGTTGTGGCTCAAGAGCCACTTGTCTTGTGGTATCCACTTTCCATTTAGATGAGCTCCCCGGGGCTCGGTCTGAGGCACTGCTCAGAATCTGATTCGCTTCTGGCCGGCTCAACAAGAGGAGTCCCTGTTTAGTGGACATTCCTGAGCCCACCACAAAATTCCTTTTGAATGCAAGGTACATTCGAATGACAGTGTCTGATCCTGGCAGTAAGTGTAAACGAGCACATTTTTTGAAGGAATACCATTAGAAGCCTCATATGCAGTTTTGGCATTGGGAAGCACCAGAATACAAGATGCCATGAACCCCAAGGCTTGAAGGACTGTCCCGTCAGCCTCCTGACCATGAGACAATTGATGAAAGTAAGGGAATGATTCTTTTTGTTTGTCCTCAATACCAAGCTATCAGGGATGCTTATCTGGGTCTTTACAATTCAGAGTTACATGTTCCGGAGAGGGTACTAGATCGACTCCTTCTTATTTCGTTCAAGGTGAATACCCCAGGTATCTTAAAGAACTGCTATCATGATATTCCAAATGATGAAGCAGAAGCTCGTCCTTTCCTTGAGCCAGACCAGGCAATCACCAAAATAAGGATAGATCTGGCTCCTTTTAGCCTGAAGAAAGCTATCACTGAGCCAGAACTGTGAACACTTGGGGCAGTGATAAGCCAAAGGGCAATGTAGAGAACTGATAATGAGAAGTCCTGGCCCAAAACGAGAGCTTCCAACTCAGTCTGATAGAACATGAAGGTAAGCCTTTGAGATCCAAAGCGCCATCCAATGACCTTGCCCAGCAGGAGTGTAAAAGCTGTTGTAACTACTAAATATTTTGAACCTGGGGAATGTCCAGGATAAGTGTTGAGGATAGATAAATCCAAAATTGGTCTCCACATGTTCCCTCTTTGGTACTAGGAAACAAAGGAATAAAATCCTAGTCTAATTTCGGCATAGGGAATGGCTGTATGGCCCCTATTTGAAGTAAATAGAGAAATTTTGTTTGTGAGCCTATTCTTTGGTTGAGAACGCCTGCATGCCTTGAAAGGAGGCAAGGTATGGAAACAAAAACCTTGCAACCTTATGTATGATATCCAATACCCATCTGTCTGGGTAATTAAACTCCACCCTTCCTGAAAAGTGCCAACCTTCTCCTGAAAGGTGCTGCCAGATGAGTAATGCTGGCTCTGGCAGCTGAAAAGGTAGGTCATTGGGTCTGCTGGTGAAAAGTGACTGACCCTGCCCTCACCCCAAGACTGTGCAGGTGGAACTCTCGTTCAGGCCTGAAAGAGCCCTGAGCTCTGCCCCTACCACACGCCTAGACTCACCCCTAGACTGTGGGAAATCCAGAAGGACACGCCCACACCCCCTTGGTAGGCCAATTTCTACCAAAACTTCTGGAGGCTGAACCTGTAAAATCTTTAATGTCTGCATAGACTTAGCCTTGTCTTCCATTTTCTTGGTGACTGCCCCCTAACAGGTGAACCAAACGAACACATCAGGATTGTAAAGGAGCATCTAAAACTCTTGTCTTAACATAGTCAGATACAAATTCTGATCCTCAGCTGTATGCGGCCTGCTAAGAACTGGACCCAGTGGCAGCCACCTCTTTGGATGAGGCCTGGTGTATGAGCATCAAAACTACATTGCAGCTCAATGCTTACCCACCTGTTCAGAACATGTACTAAATTTAACCTTTTACACTCAATACCTTCCGCCAGAGCATCTATACCTAGCCTTCAATTGAGAAAGTAGATAGTTTTGGCATTTCAACATGTGAACTGGCACCAAAGTCTTCATAGCTAGGTGGAAGAAGTATAGATTTCTTTTCCCTGACCATCCAAAGTCTCAGCCTTTATCTGAGAACCGGATTTTACCGGTAGTTTTAACACCCTTAGCCCTCACTAATAGTTTCTTGGGTCTCAGACCCCTGAAAAGAAACTTATGATTTCAGGCAATCTCTGCAATACCCATCCTGTCATAACAGGAGCAGGAGGCAAAAGAATCAGATTAAGAGAAGCCTCTGTAAACACATCTTCCACAAATATCCAGAACAGGAGGGACAGCTAAAGTGCCCATGCTGGGGTAAACGCACCCCAAGCCTTTTTCTGAATCAGAGAGAAGTCCCGACCTTTCCCACGCAAAATGCCCTCATGGGAATGAAGGAGTCTCTGAAAAGAAAATCCTCAGGAGAGGAAGGAAGTGAGCAGAATCATCCACATCAGAATTCAGTCATGAATACTCCTGCAAGTCTTCAGCCGAAGATCTGTAACATCCCAAGCCTGTTTAAAACCTCCCCAACCTAGGTTCCACCCAGGTCTCTTTATCAGGCGGGCAAAGAACCCCTGTCCCAAAGTAATCAAATCTTCTGCTTATTTTAAGCATATGCTTCTTGGGCACAGATCCTGAAGAACCAGAGTGACACCAACTGAAGCTAAACCTTGGCCTGCTCTGAGAAGCCTGAAACAGAAGAGAGGGCCTGAAACCCCACCTAGGAAGGGAGGGGAGTACAGTAACCTGAGAAGCCCTTCAGCCTGACCTGCCTCCCTGGAGTAGCCAAGCATCTCTGCAATACAAAAGTTCCCCGACTCCAGAAATCGTGAACTCTGCCCACCTGACAATTTCTATAGTTAGAATCCGCGTTCCAATGACGGCCTTTCTGCTGGCTTATTGCTTTTGTCTTCTGCGCTTTCAAGAAGCGGACGTCGGAGCATCGATTTGCATACAGGTACCCTGCACAGCTTCAAGATTACAATTTGCAATGCCAAGTAATCCTTTCTTGGCTGCAGGCGCTTTATTGAATTTAGCACAAAAGCGAAGACCTAACAACGTCGCGGGTTTGTGGCCCTAAACAAGGAATACATAAAAGTATGATAATCATGCGGAAGATCGTTTCTGCCGTAAGAAATATATAGTTATTCACTTTTTTTCTGGACATCCGTAAACCACCGAGGCAGAAAACTAAAATATTCTCAACGTGGGTACGAAGCAATTTTGACTCGGGTTCGAAACTCCGACCGTACCTCAGAATTAACTGCAATACCTGCAACGTTGTTTTAACGGGCTCACGCGGCAAAAAAAGACGGGAGGATATCGCCGGTCATGATTTGTACCCTGACGCCTCTATGCTGCCCACGCGCCTGACCGACGCCGCCTTAGAGCATTTTGATATTCGTGGCCGTAATTTGACAGCGGACTACCCATGTGTAAGTACTGCAGTAATGTGAGATGAAGAACACCAGAGTGACTCCGTTTTTCATCTTGGAGGGGTGAGGACTTAATTCTAACAAGATAGAGTCTGAAAGGTGTCTTAATCAAACCTTTAAAAATAAGGGTTTGTATTGTTTTCAAACGGCCACCACATGCCTCTGGGAGAATCCTGGAAACAGTCAAAATAAGATATCAGGATCTCAATGCACAAATTCACGCCCCTTCAAAGGATCATCGGGGTTCCTCACCTATGGACAATGAGGCCCAAACAATCGAGGTACAACAAGTCTGCGGCAGAAAAGGTCCCAGTCCGTCTGAAGGCTCTTTGCGGAATGTCCCTTGCATTTTAAGAATCACACTATGCTGTCCAAGCCGCTTCTTCAAGAGATCTGTCGTGACATGGACAAGGTTAAAAGTGCCGCCAAGATAATGGCTATCCTAATATAAAAAATAAAAAAAACAAAACATCAGGAGCATCCGAAAAGCAGTGCAAGAGATAGTCATTATGGCAACAATCGACAAAAATACCTGGCATTTAGCCACAGTGGTAAGACTATCGTTGTGACCTTTCGCTAACCCAGTGCAAGCCTTAAGAGAGAACAGTACCACAATAATGATGAGACATACCAAGGTAAAGGGTAGGGAACAAAGTAGGTTATAGGGAGGAGAAAAAGTTAAATGATCAAAAAATAAGAAATATTGAGGAAAACTTAAATTAATCACAATTTTCCACTTTGGTTTTGAGAGAATAGGATATTAGCATGCCTGAAAATAGGTTTGGACGCGTGCAAACAAAACATAGTGGACATATGGGGACGTTGGAACTAGGGAGGGCATTGTGCTCAGATTTCAAGTCTTCTAAGGGCTGATTTTTGAATCGGCTGATATGAGTTTCGAATGACTGTATCAGTTGGCACCAAGATTGGAAAACCAAACTGAAGTCCTAATGGTAATGAATAAACAAAGATTTACAAAAGTCAACTAGGGAAGAATAAACCGAAGTTTTTCACTGTGTGTATTTTTGGTATAGAGTTTGGGTAAACCAGAAAGAAACACCTGGTAGTATGAAACTGTTCACATATAGTGATTGGGCTGTATTGTGATTCAGAGTAATTAGTCCATTTTGAAGTGTTCTACCATACTTTTTAAGTGTGTACTTTGACAGTGTTTAAAAGAAAGCAGTCACTGAAATCGGCGTACAAGGTAAGAGGAATTTAGCCAGTTAACTGACAAGTAATTTTAGTGGCCACTTTGCTTTGTTAGGATTTAAAACGGTCAGACAGCTGGTCAGTAGCTTTATGCAAAAACCAGAAAGACTACTTTCGGCCATGAATGTTTACACTTACATATGG